>NW_026705043.1:600000-790914 GCF_029867415.1 Vicia villosa
GATTATGTTCATAAGGGTGTTCTTTCTTTAAACTTTGTGGATACAGACCATCAATGGGCTGATATCTTTAAAAACCCCTGGATGAAGATAGGTTTAAGTTCATTATGAAGAATATCAGTATGGATTTATGTCCAGAATGAGAAGATGGGAAATTCTGACGTATGGATAAGTTCTGAAATGTATTTGGTTACCTTTTTATAAGAAGTTCTGATTGTGATCATTTAGAAGTTATGATTCTGTTATTACTAAAGCTTTATTATCTAAGTTGATTCAGAATCTCTTTTAAAGTAAAACAGCTGTCACTAGTTGTTCCAGAAGATGAACACGTGCTCACTCTTTTTGGACAAGCATGCATACAATTGAGGAGACGCCGCCCTAGGTAACTGTGCAAATCATTTCAAATTTCACATTATCTCTCCTAACGTCATCTCTCATTAAATGCATTTGATTCCATGTTTTCTGTAATCATATTCATTCAAACACGTATTGCATTTCATTTCAAATTCGTCCCTTTATATACTCATCTCCACATTCATTTCATCTTTTTACATTCTCTCTCTTCACTCATCTCTCTCTTTCTCTTTTATTCATTGTTTGCATAAACCCTAGTTCGTAACCGAATCTCACTGAATCTTCATGCTTTCTTCATCAAGTTCTTTAAGAAAAGAAGTGTCATCTGCTCATCTTGTTCGTCTCAAATACGGTTACACTCCTTTGAAGACATGTTATATTCTGTCAACAGAACTGGAAGTTCTTTGTGAATCATCGGTAGATTTTGAAAACCTAAGGATACATGGTTTCAATACTAATGCTGAAACGATGGAACAGGGTTGGTCAAACTACCTTAGTAGACTGGTTGGACCAATATATCCTGATTTAGTAAAGGATTTCTGGGTTCATGCAACGGTTACTCCAACATCTATTATCTCTTTCATATTAGGGCATGAGGTTGTGATTACTGAGAAACTTATCAGAAAGCTTTACAATCTAGAGGATCAAGACGGAAGCACAGGTGCTCTTCCTGGTAGAGTTGATTAGGAAACAATTGATAAAGAAATATCCACTGCTTCTGGTGTTGCATCTCATCAAACTGGTTCGTTGAAACCGTTCTATAAAGTTTGGGCTGAGATTATTCTAGGATCTCTCTATCATAGAAATCAATCCTTTACATCAACATACATCAATCAGGATGAGAAGTATGTTCTATTCTGCATTGGAAAAGGGATTGAAGTTAATATCTCAAGCATTCTATTTCAACATTTGAAAACAAATATTGAAGAATCACGAGATGAAGAATGCAAGAAGTTTCCAGACTTCAAGAAGAATGCTATTCCTTTTGCCAGAATGATTTCAGACATTCTGATAGAAAGTGACATGTTGGAACCTCTGAGGACTGTTGGAACGCCCAGGTTCTTTGGTGTCATTCAAGGACACGTTCTGAATGCCTTTGACCTACAAAGGATGTGTCTGATTGAGAAGGTAACTTCTGTTCCAAGAATATTTCCAGATATTTTGACCAGAAGAATTCCTGTTGAAGGTTTTGCTTCCTTGTTCAAAGAAAAGCTTGACCAAGCTGTTAAAGGTTATTTGAAGGCTTCTGTAAAAGCTCAATCTTTTGTTGATCCTGCATGGATTCGAGGAAGAGTTCTTCCTTCTCTGGCCGAGTTGCAGAAGAAGGAACAGAAGAAGAAAGAAGCAAGATTGAAGAGAAAAGCTTCAGAAGAAGAAGCCAAGCAAGCTAAGAAGCAGAAGATCTTTTATGATCCTTACAAAGTAAATTCCAAGGAATTTCAACAGAAGCGCATCAGGGATTCTTTCCGTGCTTTAAGAGCTGCTAGTTCCTCTCAGAAAAAGCCTCCTCCTTTTGAATCTCAAAATCCCCTCACCATCCCAAATAGTATCCAACCACCTCTTTCTACTATTATCCTTAATCCCCAACCACTAAATGTTTGTCCCCCAACACCTTCTGATATTCCTTCTTCATCTACCCTCACCACAAAATCTCCACATTCTTTAACTCATTCTTTACCATCCAGAAAATCCAACCCTTATTCTCTTCTTTACCCTGACTATTGCTTCACCTTTAACCCTCCTGAACCCACCATTCCTATTGACTTTGCTTTGTTCAATTTAAAGTTCAAAAATAGGATGGAAATTCTGAAAGCTGCTCATGACTCCAAGCTGGATCATGTTGCTACTCGAGGCTTATGGAATCGCTTCAGAAAGGAATTTCAGAATGATGCACTGAACATCCAGAGGAGATGTGTTGCTGAAGCATCTGGATCTTCTGGTTAATGCTTGGATCTTGATGATGGCAAGTACTATCATCCAATCATAAATTGGAGATCTCTTGAGGAGAAGAATTTCATTGATGAGTTGGAAGATGAACCATGCCTAACAATGGTTGTATGGAAGTCTCAATATCCGGTTCTGACTGGAGATTTTCAATGGCTATTCAACTGGCTAAGGGTGAATCCTTCTAAGGAAGCAACAGATATGATCATTCCTGAAGTTGTCTACCCTTCAGAAGTTGTTGCTCCCATTCCTCCAAAGAATCTGGCTGAGATTCTTCAAGCTCTGGAGAATGAAGATACTGTGATTCCTGATCCAGAATATGCTGAAGATGCTTCTGAATCAGATTCTGATGTTGAGATGGAAGATGCTGAGAATCATCCTTCTGAGATCAGGAATGATTCAATCTGGTGCTTCAACCTACTGAGAATCATCCTTCTGAGATCAGATTCTTCAATCTCTCATATTGTTTGTTTTTTACCTGAATCTTTTATGCTTTTTGATGTTTTGGAAAAAAGGGGGAGAAAATGTGATAAATGATTTGATTTATTTTATCAGTTCCTGGGAGTAAGTCTCTAGATTTCTAACAGCATTTGCAAGTTCTATGTCTTTGAGATTTTTGCAGGATTGAAGACATTCTGAAAAAGCTCAACATAAAAGCAAAGACATGGGGAAAAACAATTCTATATAGAAACATGCTCATAGAATCTTAAGCAAGCTTAGCGCTGTGAAGCTTCAAGATCAAAATCAAGAAGGAAGAATGTTCTGATATTCTCGTGGCAGAATATGATCTAACACATTCTTATTCCTTATATGTTCTGATGCATTTTATGTGATTCTGACACATACTATATGCTCTGTTACATATCTTATGTTTTGATTCATTCATGCTCTGACTTTTGTCGTTTAGTTTGTTCTGAAACATTTTAGGATGTAGAGATGCTCTGATGATGCTCTGGTACATTCAACAATGTTCTGATACAATCTATCATGCAATGATTCAAGAAGAAATTCAAAGCTCTGAAGCTGTCCTATGGAAGAAAGAAGCAGAAGCTCTGAATGTTTAAGAATTTGTGAAAGTCTCAACTGAAATGTAAAATACTCAGGGAAGTCCTTTATTTATAAATTTCTTCCAGTATTTATTTCAGGGGGAGATTATTCATCTCAGGGGGAGATTGTCAATCTCAGGGGGAGACATATTCACACACTATGTTTATATGCTTATGCTATAACTGTGTAATTGTCTTTAGCCATCTGATATTCTGATTGCAAATTCATATCATTTATATATGTTTTTGTCAACATCAAAAAGGGGGAGATTGTTAGAAAAAGAATTGTTCTGATCAATATTCTTAGTTTTGATGATAACAATGTATATGAACTTTGCTTGAGACAATGTGGTACTATAATCCTATGCAATTTCCATTTCATGAAATATATAAAGAGTATGCACAAAATCAGCGCAAGAAGCACTGACTCAGAGGGTTCAAGTATGCAACATCAGAACATGCTCTCGCAAGACATCAGAAGATGGTCAAGCAGAATCAGAACATGGTCTATTGAAGCATCAGAAGAACTTGAGATCAGAAGCAGAAGCACTGAAGTTCCCATGGTATCACGCTAGAAGCACTTCAAGGTCAGAAGATAAGAAGATGCTCTGCACCAAGCTGCTATGGCTCCGATATATTCTAACGTTGTATCTACAAAGATCATATCAGAAGCAAGTACAAGATGGCAGGCTAGGCTGACTGACAAAAGGAACGTTAGAAGCTATTAAAGGCAACGTCAGTTAAAGTAGGAAAAGAAAGGCTCGAGGTAGTTGACAAAAGAGTGAAACATTAAATGCAATTCTGTACGGATCACGCAACATATTAAATGCTCCCAACGGTCATCTTCTCAAACGCCTATAAATAGAAGTTCTGATGAGAAGCTGAATATAACACTTTGCGCAAACATACATAAATGTTGTTAAATTGAAAAGCTCTCAAACTTCATCTTCAACCTCACTTCATTACTGTTGTAATATCTTAGTGAGATTAAGCTTAAACTTTAAGAGAAATATCACAGTTGTGATTATAGCTTTTTAAGAAGCATTGTATAACTCTTGTAAGAAGTTGTTTACATTCATTTGTAAAGAACTAGAGGAGATCAAGTTGTGATCGGATTTTCTAGAAAGTCTTAGAGGGTATCTAAGCATTGTGTTCCTAGAGTGATCAGGTTGTGATCAGAATACTCTAGAAGACTTATAGGGTATCTAAGTGGAAAACCATTGTAATCTTGTGTGATTAGTGGATTAAATCCTCATGTGAGGTAAATCACTCTAAGGGGGTGGACTGGAGTAGTTTCGTTAACACCGAACCAGGATAAAAATCATTGTGCAATTGTTTTTATCTTAAGAGTTTTTAAAGTACACTTATTCAACCCCCCCCCCCTTTCTAAGTGTTTTTCTATCCTTCACAAACATGCACCAACTTGTATTTTTTGCTATTTTCTTGCATCCAATGGCCCAATGATGAACACTTGAATTCCAAATGAAGTAATCTTGATTGTCCCTTGAAATATTTTGATAATGGCTTGAGATTTTGATGGTGATGGCATGTAAATAAACACATGAACCAAACTTGAATAACCTTTGCAATCATGCACCAAACTTGAACTTCTCTTGATCAAATGATGTTGGATGAAGTTTGATATGAATATGACCTAAGATTATAGGTTATGCCTTGAGATGAAAACTTCTTGGACTATTTGTTGACCAAACTTTGACTTTGTGAACCAAAACCCTAATTTAAAAACCAAGCTTGATCTTTTGATATCTCCAACCACGAACCAAGTAACCTTGAATCTCAAATCATTATTGATCATTGATTAATACATTCTTAGGCATTAAACACTCTTTGATCCTTTAATTGCAAGCCCCTACCTTGTACAATAAGAAAAGAGAGCAACACATATTTTTGTATTTCGAATAAGGTTAGCAAAGTTAATTGACATCATATAAACAATCATAAAGGAAAAAAGAAACACAAAAGATGCTTGGTGATCTCCCACAAAGGTTAAACCAAAGGGGTAAAAGTTAGGAGGATGTCATGCTTGTGATCGGTTAGATGCAAATAAATGATAGATGGAATCTTAAGGGTAAAAATTAGGGTACGACATCCTCTACCATTTGAATTTTTGTGGCCACATCTACCTTTGTTGTCGAACCATTTTCCTTTTACTTTCTTTTTTCTTGCTGATTGCGCCTGCAAAGTCGCATCACTCTTCGACTTGACTGAAGCTCTTTCAGCCATTCTTTGTTCATAAGATTCTAGCTTCCCTTGAAGCTCTTCTTTTGTCAATGTTGAAAAATATTTTGATTTTTCTATGGCTACTACCACGTGATCGAATTTTGGAGCCAATGACCTCAAGATCTTTGCAATAAACGGTGGTTGATAGACGCCTTGAGGAACTAAGTGATAGTCAGAATTCTCAAGAAGATAGTGGTTGCGGTCATTGTGGTTTCACGATAAAGTTCAACTGAACTTGTCGAGGTTGTCAACAAGGTTAATCAGAAGCTTATTTTGGTTGTCTGTAATCAGATGGATTATAATGGAATAAGTCCTTGTTGATAAGGCAAATCACCTTGGTGGGTCGACTGGAGTAAATTCGTTAACAGTGAACCAGGATAAAAATAATCGTGTTAATTTATTTTTATTGACTTGTTAGCTTTGTGTTCTGAGTTGCAAAAAAAAATATATTTGGTGTAACCCAATTCAAACCCCCTTTTTTGTGTTTCTTGCACCTTTAGCAGGAGCTACAATTAATCGAACAACCATCATCATCATTGATCACTGAAGGGATGAGCGATATGGCATTAACAGACAAATTAATAATCGAAAGAGCAACCCACTCTCAAAGACGAATCCTCGATAACAAGATCCACAAATCTATTAAAAAGCCCTTAAAGCTAGATAATTATGATTGAACTGTGGATTGAGATAGGCATATTTAAGATATAGATACCATGATGGACTATTATCATAATTAGGGAGCTGTAAAATGTAAGTTGTTCATGTTAACCCTTAAGGGAGCTCCCATGATGTGGTTCAAGGCCCTATGAGCACTAAAGAGGAAACCCACCACCATAGTTGTGCTTAGTGGAATCCAACATAAAAATACGGAAACCTTGTGATAATATATTGGGCGATTCACAAAGGTAGCAATAGAAGTAGGATGAACAAACCACTCCTAGAAATGTTGAATATCTATGAAGGGATTAAGGCCATAGGGCATGTTATGTGAAAATTTTGGGCTGGAGGGAGCCTCTAGCTTAAATGACACGTTGGAAAGGGCTTAACCTTAATATTTATTATAAGGAAGAAATAGTAGTCTTAGAAGGAGAAAGGGAAACCCAAACACAATCGGACGACGGAGAAAGACTCCAATAGTCGTTGCGATGATAGAGACCGAGGGCCACAAGCCAGGTTCTTATCATACATTCTCATTAACACATCAAGTTAAAAAAATTTGGCATGAATATGAAAACATAGACTTAAAGAAGTCGATATTATGAACTTCTATCTGCTTAGGGAGTCAGTTAGGACACATAAATTAAAGTAATGTTGTTTCCTAAAAATTCACAGATACAACATTGATGAATGCACTTTATCTCTAATTATTGATGATAACAACACATATATTTTATATGTAAACAATTTTGTTTTAGAATTTTCTTGAGTGTGCAGATTAGAAATGCTTATTGATTCAAGACTGTTGTCTAAAGAATCATCAGAATTATGCTTGGCATGTCAGAAAGACTATTCACATCCTTCTTGAAGAAACGTCAGTTGTTCTGAAGAAAGCTGAATGGTAACCAGAAAGAGGATCTCATGTGTTCTTCTCAATAAGATGGTGCTTCAGAATTTGTTGCTTCAAGATCAGAAAACAAGTTGGCATCAGATACAAGCTTTTGCTTTAAAAGATCAGAAGTCAAGATGTGTTCTTCAGAAGAGTTGTTGCTTCTAACTCTGATGACTAGTCAAGATCAGTTGATAAAGATGAAAAATAAGGGTTAGTTGTCATGACTCAAAGTTCAGATATTATGACTTGTCTTCAAAAACATTGCTCCTTTATGTATCTGAAAACATTTTTCTATTTCTAAAAGACTGTGACACTATTGCACGTAATGTTACAAGGATTCTTTCTCATTCCTAAAATAAGTTATCTTATACTTCAAATACAGATTTGATCTCATATAAGAAGTCCCGCATCATATTTCAGAAAAGTTGTTGCTATCATTTATGAAAGACAAAGTTCTGCTCCTAATGGCTCTGATGTTTTTCATGCTATCATAACAAAGTAGTTTCTGAACTACTCATCAGAAAAAATCATCAGGAAAATAAAGATAAAGAAGTTGATCTCTTCCAAGCTTATTACTTCGGATCAAAAGTACATCATTTGAAGATAAGATCAAGAATCTTTCTCAAGAAGATTTTAGTACAACGGTGTCATACCCTAATTTTTGACCCCCCTGAGATGACATATCTTCAGGATTTTCATCAGGTCAAAACAAGTACCCAGAGCAGTCACTTCTTCATCTGGCATTTAATCAAGGATGTTCAAAGACAAGAAAACTCAGGCAAAGGATCAATCAATAGAAGGATTGGTCTCTAACACAATCATAGGACTCAAAAGCTTCATTTTTTCACCTATGATTGATTAGACACCCAGTCATCTGAGTACAGGTTTACTCAGGTCACCAGACCAGGGTTTTTGAGCCTATCAAGGACTGAAATGAGGGATCACCTTTTGGAAACCCTAAAAAGCCCCAGGGGACCATTCAAAGACATCAATCATCTTCAAAAAGCTCATATGACAAGATCCACTGGACATCACACCTCAATTCAAGGCCTACAGTCATCATTTTCATCTGATCGACAATTAGGGTTTTTGACCTAATTCACCAGGATAGTTGACTTTTAATCAGGACATGGATCCAAGACTCAAAGCATGACTCAAGAGCTCCTATTCCCTCAATATAATCCATACACATCACTCATTTGAAGAGGAGATTTTGATTCATCACAAAAGTCCAAGAATTCACTTCATCTGAAAAAAGTCAACTGCACAGGATCATCTTTGACTTTTTGGAAATTTTGGTCAACCATGACTTTTGGAGTTTTAAATCATCAATATATGATATTTAAAGTCATTTGATCAAAGAAAATCAAGAAAATCAATCAAAAATCAAAAGTCAAAAGTTTGACTTTTCATACTTAGAAAATTTTCTAAGTGTTTTCAAGTGATTTTTGCCAAACATTGGAAGGGATTTTCTCAAAATTTCACCTACAAACTGAAAAAAACTTCCAACATGAAAGTTGTAGATTTTGATCCAATAAACAACTTTGACACATCTGATGTTTTGGCTAAAAATCAACCATTGAAGAGTTATGGAGCTTCAAAGTGGCTGCCTTCACAAAACATGCAAGAAAACCCTAGTTTTCTTCAAACTTCATGGGACTTTTTCACTAATTTCCCTAAAGAATTTGGGAAAACACTAAACTAATGAATCAAAGTACATATTAAGGGCTTTCCAAATTGTGCTCAACCTCTCCCAAATTCATTTTGAGCTAAGAGATATGGTTCATCAAAGTTAGGCACTTGAAGTGAAAATTATAGGTCATGTACAATTTGAAACTTTGCAATTTTGTGCAAGTGACTTCTCTAAATGATGCTACCCGACCTCTAATGCATCTGAAAACATGCCATACATCCAAATTCATCATTGCATAAGGATTAGAGAAGATTCCCAAAAACAAAGGCATGTGATTATGTAATGATTGCATTTTTGAATTTATGGCAAATGGTGAATCATCAAGGAATCTTGCTCTAAGCCAATTAGAACTCTCCTCTGAATCAGAAATGTTCCCTAAGATCATACAAGATCAATGGTTGGGGAAGCTAGCCCGAAAATGCATCATTGCATTTGGGATCTTTTCAGATTTTCTTCATGGCTAAGAAACCAAACTCACTTCACTAAGCAAGCTCACTATACACAATTACTCTGAACCAATTGCCTATAAATAGAGGGCTCTTTCTCATTCAGAAAACACACCAAAGCAACCATATTCCTTGCTTTCTCTTTCTCTTCTCATGCTTATGGTTTTTCAAAGTTCTTTGGCAAGAAGAATCGTTTTCTTCAAACCAGAGCTTATCTTTGGAAAGTAAGCATTCTAACATCTCAAGAGGGTTCATTTGAGGTTATCCAAGCACCTGGATCACTTCTGTAAGTGGAGGAACACCATTGTTGCTCTCACTTTGGAGCTGTTGCAGTTGGAGGTCCATAGAGCAATTCAAAAGGTTTCCAACAAAGCCAAGCATCCAGACACGTTCCTTAGGTCATAGTGAAGCTGTTCAGATGGCTGCAGCTCATCTGTAACTCAAGATTCATCACCCTCCATGTCCACTTGAAGCTCAAGTCGAGGGAGGTCCATAGAGCAATTCAGAAGGTTTGAGGTCACAACAAGCATCTAGTTAGCATCACTGAGTCCCAAGGAAGCTTTTAGGATCATTCATACAAGCCCAGGTGCTCTCTAACATCCTCACGATCTCCATTTTCAGAGGTAAGTTTCTCAACTCCACCTCTTTAATTTGTGTATCTTTTTGGTTAAAACTCAACACCATTTCATTCAGCATCATAAGAGGATTAAAAACCCTCTATCATCAGTCATTTATGCTTCAGTATAGCCATTTAATTTAAATTTCAAATTTTAGGGTTCTTCACGTATTTTAGATAATTCAGTAGATGTAGTTAATATAAATTCATATTAGTTACATATTTAGAATCGTGAGTGAATTTAGAGCAAGTTTGGTCTTTACATCTTTGCAAATGGTTGAGAAATGAGCAAGTTCACAAATTCAAAATTTGAGAGCTTGAGGAAGAAGACGACCATGGCCATGGCGCGCAAATTTCAAATCTCTGGGCAAAGTTTATTTTATTTTCAATGGTAGGCGTTTTCTAAACGAATGAATAACTTGCCCTAGTGGCCTCACATGCGCTCTTAGTCTCCTCATGCCTCGAGTCTGGGGTTCGAATCCCCGTCGCCCCAGACTTTTTGATTCTTTTATTTTTCAATGATTTATCACTTGTTTTGAAACATAACCAAATGGGTGAGTGTTATAATCACCAAGCGCGCGTTGGCTCAGTGGTGTTATTTTGAGCTGGTGACTTAGAGGGCATGTGTTCAAACCTTGGAGGAGACAAACCCAATTTTTTACCACTATTTTTCTTTGTTTTATTCACAAACTTCACACAATTATTTAACCTATCAAATAAATCCATTTTCACCTCATTTTTTACACACTTGTTATTTAATATATCTATTTTGTGAATAATCAAAAAAATCATAAAAATATTATTTATTTAATATATTTTTATTAGGTTTAAAATAGTATGTTTTAAGTGTTTTCTTAACTACTTTAAATATATATATATATATATATATATATATATATATATATATATATATATATATATATATATATATATATATATATATATATATATATATATATATATATATATATATATATATATATATATATATATATATATATATCTTCATTTTGTTTTAACCTAATTATTTTGTGAATAATTTTATGATAAAACCCTAAATTATTTAGGTCTTAATTAGGTATGGATTTCATCTTTGCCTTAATTAAGTTGACTTTTGTCAATGTTCAAAACTGTTTTCAGTCTCCGATTAAACAGATGATTAAGGTTTTCAAACAACAAAGCCTTATATCATTTCAAGTATTTTTTTTCCAACTGTTTTCATAAACAGTAAATCATTTTTATTTGGGCCTCTATTAGAGTGTAAGACCCAACACCTTCTTTCTTTTCATAGTTTGTTTTCAAAAACTGTATTTTCAAAATCTTCTTTCTGTTTTCAAAACATTCTTCTGGTATTTGACGGGCATTATTCCCGGTGAAACTCTTCAGATACCTATGTGACCTTTGTCCATCTTCACTTCTTCTGTTTTCAAAACCCTTAAATGTTTATAATAAATATTCAACTGTTATCAACAAAACAACAAAAAATTACTGGTAAGGCTTTGTACATACTTCTTCAAAGGCCTCCACTCCATCCAGGTTAGGCTTTACAAGCTTTCAATTTACAGTCTTTGTTTAAATTACTGTTAAATATAAATTGTACATATATTTGTTTAGAACTACGCCTGAGTATAAACCTTAGGACAGTTAAAACTATATATATATTATAGGAATATGACCTAGGATTGAGAATGTCTTCCAGGTGAAGGCTCTTTCCTAATTAGAGATCTGTAGTTCAAACCCCCCAAGATGAATTATTCCCGGTGAAACATCTTGGCAAGAGCCTTAGAACCCAAAATAGGACACATCCACCCAAAGAGGAATTATTCCCGGTGAAACCTCTTACCCATTTGCTTAGAGCCAAAATAAGTTCAAAACTACATAGCTTTCTCTTGTGCTATAACAAGGACCCTCGATGACCCTCGATTAGCCTCCTCTTGGGCTTTGTACAAGGACCCACAGGCTTCTTAAAAGCATTTCTAGCTTCCTCTTGAGCTTGTATACAAGGACCCATCAGGTTTCTTATAAACATAGGAACAGGTCTTTAGTCACCTTTTAACATATCCTGGTGAGTTTCTTCCATTCTTTGAGCCAGACTTTAAACAAACTAAGATTGTCTCAATTTCATATTGAGTACACTTTTTGGAATGAGAGACATGGGCAGTCTATGTCACCCTTATCTTCATCATTTTTCCTTAACAGAGTCTAGGATCCATATTTGCTCATCACCAGCAAGAGTCAGCCTTAATCTTGGGCTTTAAAACAAGAGGTCTCCACTAGATAATCTTTCTGCCATTCATTTTAACAAAAATCCCTGGAAAGGGTTAGCCTCCAAATCATTCTTTCATTTCAACAAAAATCCCTGGAAAGGGTTAGCCTCCAAATCATTCTATCATTTTAACAAAAATCCTTGGAAAGGGTTAGTCTCCAAATCATTCTATCATTTTAACAAAAATCCCTGGAAAGGGTTAGCCTCCAAATCATTCTATCATTTTAACAAAAACCTCTGGAAAGGGTCAGCCTCCAAAATCACTCCTTCAAATCCAAAGATTTATTCCTTTAAGAGATAAATTCCCCAAAAGAGTCAAAACCCCTGGAAAGGGTCAGCCTCCAAAAAACATGATAAAAATTTAGTCTTTTAATAGTCAATTTCTCCAGCTGAGTCAAAACCCCTGGAAAGGGTTAGCTTCCATAAAATCAGTCTTTTAATAATACATCAATAAAAAAGCCTCATGCTTGGGCCTCATACAAGCCAGTTAAAAAATCAAATCTTTTACACAGTAGATAGACATAGCTTATCTCTATAGAGAAATCTTTCCTCTATCTCACCACATTCAAACAAACGAACATTACATTTCATTTTAATCAAGTCTCCCATTTAGGATTTTGAAAGGCATGAGCTGGCAGTAAAACCCAGACATGTGGTGACTTTCCCTAATTTGGATGAGCATTTTTCTTTCATTTAAGAGGCATTTGACTGGTATACTTGCACATACACAAGTAAGATCCCCCTCTTGAATGAAATGAATTCAGTTATTCTGTCACTCTTTTAAATGTTTGTGGTGGAATAGTAGAAGTACCTCTCTATAAAGATGACTTCATGTCTCTTTACTGTAAACAGAGATTTAATTCAAGCTTCAACCTTGAGCTTCAAGCAAGGCACCCAAAAATAATTAATAACTAATTAGTTCCCCGAACTACATTAAGCTCTGACTTCCATTAGGGATATGTAGGCATGAGGTTCACAAGGAATCTCAGCGAGCTAATAAAATACCAAAAATAGTCAGTTTGTCTATCTGTCTGTCTGTCTGTCTTTTTTAAATCAATTCAATTCTCTCTCCTAACACAAAGGAGAAACTTTCCCAATCATTAGCAATAAACACAATCACAATGACACAAAGAAGGTTCCCGTAGAGTACTACGGATATGTAGGGTGCTTAAACTCTTCCCTATGTATAACTGACCCCCTGGACTCCAGAATTTCTAGTCTAGGTGAAATCCCCACACTTAGCAAACTCCTAGGGTTTAATTGAGATCTTTTTTCCCTTTCCTACTCGTAGGACAATAAGAAAGTTCGTGTGATATCGTAGGAAGAACTGAAATAAAATTCATCCCACCACGGGCGCATTCTCCTTCCAAATTTCGCGTGAAGGGTCTAGCGTTCCGTCCTCCCAAGTGAAACGGGGAGGTAAAAAAAACGACACCACATGACCCATGAAGGAAATGCTCAAGTCAAGGAGACTAAAGCTCTTGCTATAATCCAGAAAAATGAAGCCTTCAAGATGGAGGACGATGAAAACATTGAGAAAATGTTCTCAAGATTTCAAACGCTAACTGCTAGATTAAGAGTTCTGGACAAAGGCTACACCAAGGCTGATCATGTAAAGAAGATCATCAGAAGCTTGCCCAGAAGATGGGGTCCAATGGTGACTGCTTTCAAGATTGCAAAGAATCTGAATGAGGTTTCTTTGGAAGAGCTAATCATTGCCTTGAGAAGCCATGAGAAAGAGCTGGATGCAAATGAGCCTCAGAAGAAAGGTAAGTCTATTGCATTAAAATCTAATTTTAAAAAATGCACTAATGCTTTTCAGGCTGAAGAAGTAGATTCTGAAGAATCAGAATCAGAAGAAGAAGATGAATTGTCCATGATCTCCAGAAGGGTAAACCAACTCTGGAAGAGCAAGCAAAGGAAGTTCAAGAGCTTCAGAAGTTCAAAGAAGTTTGAACGAGGTGAATCTTCTGGTGGCAGAAGATCTGACAAGAAGAAAGTCGTCTGCTATAAGTGCAATGAGCCTTGATACTTCAAGAGTGAATGTCCAAAACTTCAGAAGGATAATCCCAAGAAGAAGTTTCATAAGAAGAAAGGTCTTATGGAAACATGGGATGATTCTGAATCAGAATCAAAATCAGACTCTGAAGGCGAACAAGCTAACTTTGCACTGATGGCCACCGTGGATGATGGATCAGAATCTACATCAGAATCAGATTCTGAAGAGGTATTTTCTGAACTATCTAGAGATGAGTTAGTTTCCAGTTTAACTGAACTTCTGGAATTCAAGGCTCATCTTAGTATCAAATACAAAAAGCTGAAAAAGCAATTTGAATTTGAAACTAAGAAGCTGGAATTGGAAAATTCTGAACTGAAGGAAAAAGTTTTAAAATTATCCAAAGATAGTGGAACTCCTTCCGAATCACCAAAATCCATCCCTAGTCTCAATCATATTCTGAAAGAATATGACTCGAGCTTCAGAAAGTTCCTATCTAGAAGTATTGGCAGAAGTCATCTTGCTTCTATGATATATGGTGTTTCTGGAAACAAAAGGTTTGGTTTTGGCTATGAGGGTGATACCTCACATAAATTTGAACCTGTTGATGATTTGAAAATCACATACAAGCCATTGTATGATCAGTTCAAATATGGCCACTCACATGATATTAGGCTCACCTCACATGCACAGAGTTTTAACACTACACACACCAAGAAGCATGTGACACAACCTAAAAAATATCATGCTGCCAAACCTAAAGAATATCATGTTGTTCCTCCTGTTAACTATTATGCTAAACCCAAGTTCAATCAGAACTTGAGGAAGACTAACAAGAAAGGACCCAAGAAACTGTGGGTACCTAAGGAGAAGATAATTTCTGTTGCAAATATCCTTAGCAGCAAAGAAGGCAAAGTACAAAATGTCATGGTACCTGGACTCTGGGTGCTCGCGACACATGACGGGAAGAAGGTCTATGTTCCAAGATCTGGTGCTTAAATCTGGTGGAGAAGTCAAGTTTAGAGGAGATCAGAAGGGCAAGATTATTGGCTCTGGAAACATAAGTATTGGTAACTCTCCCTCCATAACTAATGTACTTCTTGTAGAAGGATTAACGCATAACTTATTGTCCATAAGTCAATTAAATGACAATGGTTATGATATAATCTTCAATCAAAAATCTTGCAATACTGTAAGTCAGAAGGATGGCTCAATCCTATTTATAGGCAAGAAAAAGAACAACATTTATAAGATTGATCTTTCAGATCTTGAGAATCAGAAGGTGACTTGCCTTATGTCTGTTTCTGAAGAGCAATGGGTCTGGCACAGAAGATTAGGACATGCTAGTTTGAGAAAGATTTCTTAGATTAACAAACTAAATCTGATCAGAGGACTCCCAAATCTGAAATACAAATCAGATGCTCTTTGTGAAGCATGTCAGAAGGGCAAGTTCTCTAAACCTGCATTCAAATCTAAGAATGTTGTCTCTTCCTCAAGGCTGTTAGAACTTCTGCATATTGATCTGTTTGGACTAATCAAAACAACATCTATCAGAGGGAAGAAATATGGATTAGTCATCGTAAATGATTATAGCCGCTGTACATGGGTAAAGTTCTTAAAACACAAGGATGAGTCTCATTCAGTGTTCTTTGAATTCTGCACTCAGATCTAATCTGAAAAGGAGTGCAAAATCATAAAGGTCAGAAGTGATCATGGTGGCGAATTTGAGAACAGATTCTTTGAGGAGTTCTTCAAAGAAAATGGTATTGCCCATGATTTCTCTTGCCCTAGAACTCCACAGCAAAATAGAGTTGTAGAGCGAAAGAATAGGACTCTGCAAGAAATGGCCAGAACCATGATCAATGAGACCAATATGGCTAAGCACTTCTGGGCAGAAGCAATAAACACTGCATGTTATATTCATAATAGAATCTCTATAAGACCTATTCTAAATAAGACTCCTTATGAATTGTGGAAGAACAGAAAGCCCAACATTTCATATTTTCATCCTTTTGGATGTGTGTGTTTCATTCTGAATACTAAAGATCATCTTGGTAAGTTTGATTCTAAGGCACAAAAATGTTTTCTTCTTGGATATTCTGAACGCTCTAAAGGCTACAGAGTATACAATACTGAAACATTGGTTGTAGAAGAATCAATCAATATCAGATTTGATGATAAGCTTGGTCTTGAAAAGCCAAAGCAATTTGAGAATTATGCAGATATAGATATTAACATATCAAAAGCTGTAGAACCAAGAAGCAAAGCTCCAGAAGCTGAAAAATCTCAGAAGCAAAGAATTAGAAGATCAAGTTGCTGCATCTTTAGAGAATCTCAGAATTTCTGAAGAGCCAACAGTCAGAAGATCTTCTAGACTCACCTCAGCTCATTCAGAAGATGTGATCCTTGGAAAGAATGACGATCCTATTAGAACAAGGGCATTCCTTAAGAACAATGCAGAATGTCAATTAGGTCTTGTTTCTTTGATCGAGCCAACTTCTGTTGATCAAGCTCTTGAAGATCCAGACTGGATAATTGCCATGCAAGAAGAACTAAATCAGTTTACAAGGAATGATGTATAGGATTTGGTTCCTAGACCAAAAGGATTCAACATCATTGGTACTAAGTGGGTGTTCAGAAACAAGCTTAGTGAGAAGGGAGAAGTGGTAAGAAACAAAGCCAGACTGGTGGCTCAGGGATATAGTCAGCAAGAAGGGATTGACTATACAGAAACCTTTGCACCAGTGGCCAGGTTAGAATCTATTCGCTCATTAATTTCTTTTGCCACTCAGCATAACATCACTCTGTGTCAGATGGATGTTAAGAGTGCCTTCTTAAATGGTTATATAGATGAGGAAGTCTATGTCCACCAACCTCCTGGCTTTGAAGACTTTAAGTCTCCAGAACATGTTTTCAAACTTAAGAAATAATTGTATGGATTGAAGCAAGCTCCTAAAGCTTGGTACGGAAGATTAAGTTCTTTCCTTCTGGACAATGGTTTCACTAGAGGACGGGTGGATACGATCCTTTTCTGTAAAACGTCTAAGAAGGACATTTTAATTTGTCAAATTTATGTTGATGATATTATTTTTGGAACATCTAATGCTTCACTTGGAAAGGAGTTTGCTAAGTCTATGCAGGCTTGTCGCACGCTCGCGAAAATGAACAGAGTCGCCACCAATATATTTATCCCAAAGAGGGAAAGGAATATCAGAAAACCTAGAATAAAGAAAGGACGAGGTCCTTCGACCAGAGATAGGGTACGGGAGTCGGTTACGCGAGGGGAAGGTATTAGCACCCCTCACGTCTGTGGTACTCCACAGGATCCACTTATGTTTGTTCTATTCTAAGGGTGTATAAATCTAAAGCTTAATTACTAAGGGAATGCATGCAAATGAAAGAAAAGAAACACGGGGAAAATAAGGTTTTTAAATAGTTGTGCTCGCTTAGGCCCCGCGACCCAATGCCTACGTATCCTTTTCAGGAATCAGAGCGCCGTAGTTCGGCTCTTTAGTTTTTGTTTGTTTTTGTGTTTTTTAGTTGAACAGTTACATTCGCACTCCGCTGCTCGACCTCTGGAGTCTTAAGCTGGGAATGGAGCGGAAATAACGTGTCCGATTAGGAGAAAGAATGCCCTGAAGGCAAGAGAAAGAATGCCTCGGAGGCAAGAGAGAGAAGAGAGAAAATTGGTTTGTGTCTTTTAGGTGTAATTCCATGATGGACGAAAACCCACTACAAGGCTTCGCATCACTTCCTTACTTTGTTTAAGTCTGAGCCTTTATTAAATATTTTGGAATGTTTTTGGTTAAGTGTCTTTTAAGGGAAATTAATTCGTGACTTGAATCATGCCTAAAAAAGAGTTTTTTTTTGAATATTTAGAGAATGCACATCGAGGCCTACGCCACAATCGTTTCTCTAAATGAAATACAGTTTTTGAATATTTAGAGAATGCACATCGAGGCCTATGCCACAATCGTTTCTCTAAATAACGGTTAAGAAATACACCGAGGCCTACGCCTCAATCATTTCTCTTCCGCTAAATGGGAAAGAACATACATCGGGGCCTACGCCCCAATCATTTCTTTCACACTAAAAAAAGTATTAGCATGATTCGCGTCGTCCTTTATTAATGTTTTGAAGTTGAAAAGAAAAAGGAAAAGAACCTAATCTAATATGAACTAAAAGATGATTCTAAGTCCTAAATTGTCAAGTTAAAGTCTACCTAAATTATAGGATTTCAAAGGGAAGACTAACCTAAAAGTTATGAAGATTATAGGTCCTAAATCTATGGGAATGTACAAGTGAAATTACAAAATTATAAGTCAAAAGAATCAATGTAAACAAATGATACAAAATAGCACAAAATGATTTAAAGATGACTTGAAATATAGTACAAAGCATGAAAATGAATGATTCAAAATATAGTGTGAAATTGAATTAAAAGGTACTATTTATTTTTATGATTTTTATATGAAAAAGAATTCTAATTAAGCAAAAAAGAATTAAAAGAATTAGCCTAAACTAATATTTTTATGATCATTTTTTATATGTCAAAGTTTGTATCAAAGTCTAAAAATGATAGTGAAGATTAGTGATTTTATTGTCTAAAAGGAAGTAACAAAAAAACTAATTAAACCCTAAATTGTTAATTAAACAAAATGGAATCAGGGGGTGCGAATTGAAAAATGGTGCTGTGAATAGCAGGGGCGTAGGGCCCAATGATTGGCCCAGAAGGGTTTTTCTGTTATACAGCTTTTTTGAAAGGAACCCATGGGCCAGGGGGTGTCAACAACAACAATTTCGCTGGCCCAGGAGATCTCTTTGATCCAATTTTCAATTATTACCAAAATAAAAAAGAAAATAATTAATAAAAGAAAAGAATAAATGGAATTGGGAAATTAGGGTTTAGCTGTGTACCGATTGAGCTTCCTGCGTGCGAGATTTCCTTTTTCTCCTTCGGCGATGGTCGAATGTTGAGCTCTCCGATCAAGAATTATAGCGCCGCCGTGAACCTCCTTGCTTCAATCATTACCTCTCTGTCTCTCGATCCCAATCTCCATCTTGATTCATCCTTAGACATGGTTACGCACCCTGAGGCGAATACCGGCGTTGAAAAGAAGGAAGTCTCGCGGTGAGATCACAACTCTTTGGAGGTAATGACTCTTGTGAAGTAAACGTGGCGAATAAGGAGAGGATCTCAGTCTCAGGTAACTTTGATTCTTGTTTGTATTTGACTCTTTGCTTTTTCTTCTTCTTGATTCTTCTTCGGTTTCTCCTTCTTCTACCTTCTTGTTGCAACTTCTCTGATTCTGTATTAGTGTTGTAATTGATGTGTGCGAAGGTGAGTATTGTTATGAGGATTGAAGAGAGATGAAGATGGTGTTGGTTGTTGTTGTTACAGGGAGTAGCTGAAGATGATTGCTTCGGTGTGAAGGTGTAGAAGATTATGCTGATTCGGTTTTGAATTGATGATGATGAATGGACATGGAGGAGAGTGAAGAAGTGGAGATGGTTTGGAGTGTGAAAATGGTGGAGTGGTGATGAATGAGAGAGATGGTTCTGGAGGAGAATGAATCGAGAGGTGAAAAAATGGTCCAGCTTGCAGAGAGAGTCCAGGTTCTGATTTATAGGAAGTGGAGGTTAGTTCACTCTCTGATTTTTCTATTATGATTCAGTTAGAATTCTGTTAGGATAGGTGGTTATGATTGCAACTGGTTCAGTTATGTGGTTACAAGTGGTTAGAATTCGGTTAAAAATCTGTTAACAGGTTGTTATGAATTGGTTAAAAGCTGTTGGGAATTCTGTTTTGGGCAGTTAGGTAGTTATGAAATTGTTTGGTGGTTAGTTGATTATTTAGAAAAAGTTAGGAAAGGTTTGAACTTAAAAACAGTTAGGAACTAGTAAAAGGTTAATTGGTTAGTAAAAGGGATGATCGTGTATGGATGTACTGAATATGGCAGGTTTTGAATTGTGCAGCAAGTTTAGACTTGTGTTGGATGTTGAAATGGTTAGTTATTTGAAAGATGCAGCTTGCTGGAAGTTGAATATGCAGAGTGTTGGTTTGGCTATGTTATATATGAATATTAGTTGTAGGTTATTTGTATGACATTTGGCGTAACTGTTTGGGATGTGGATTAAATGCCGAGTGTATGTTAATTTGGTTTTATACAGGGCTGTTAGAGAGTAGTACAGGCAGCAGGTTGACATCTTTGATGCAGAACAAGATGGATGCACAACGTTATGAACGGTTTGATGAAGGCGGGAGACGCGACAGGGCCAAAAGGCATCACATGGCAAGAAGAGTATTGACATTGGCCCAAAAAGTCAGCTGTTAATTAAAGTTAACCTCATGTAGATCATATAGTTTTATCTTTTTTTTTTGTGTACTCTTCAATGTAATCTCACTTCTTGTAGTGGATTCTTGACTTTGGCTGAGTTAACTCATGTAGTACAACAGGGCCTTTGTGGATATAGTTTACAGTGGTGATTCTTTGTAGTGGCCATGGCCTTGTAATATGACTTGAACATGCATGTATTTCTATATTCTTGAAAATGTGATCATCCAAGTGAAATTATTTTCCTAATCTGTATTCCGTGAGGTTTTAAACGGAACACCAACGAATTATCCAATCAAATGAATGAATCTAAGTCTTTAAAGAATGAATAAACTCTTAGATCCATAAAAATGAGCACATCTGATTATCCGACCACATGATAAATCCAATAAATCAATTGCTCGCCAATTATTTAGAGGAATAAGCTTGGAGCCACAAATTTCACTTGGTTATTTAATTAATGAACAATGAGAGCCATCTAATTAAGTGCCACACCGTCTTTTTTTCACGATAAATAGACGAATAAACAAACTTCATTCCGATATTCCCTTGACCTTTTTATCATCACACGAAATAGGGAAATAAACCCTAATCCATGTTCCAGGAGAACTTTAGTTGAAGCAAACTTGCAAAGGACAATGAATTCACCATAAGACCTTTGATCCCATGCTCGGCTATTGATTAATGAATGAATATGTGTTAGATGACCTAAAAATGCAAAAAATATGAATGAGATATGTAAGCCAATTAAGAATAATTAGATGGGCAAATTTTGGGGTGCAACAGCTGCCCCTATTTAATCATCTTATACTTGAAGGTGAGATTGGTGCTAGCCTTTCGAACATTTAAGGTAGAAGAAGATTAAATATCAAGTGAACCTGAAAATTTGCCTGAAGAAAGATTGAATTCACTGGGGTAGAAATGGTGTCAAATCCACTAAGGAAGATTGTATCAACTCTGGGTTGAACAAATTAACTCTGGGTTAAAATGAAATAAAACTCAACTCTGGGTTAAAAAGGAAAGTGGGTCGACTCTGGGTCGAAGACTAAAGGGAAGTCAACTCTGGGTTGGACAAGATGTAAACATCAACTCTGGGTTGAGAATAGAAAGGGGAATCAGTATTAATGGGACAAGATATAGGCATCAGCTCTGGGTTGAGATAGAAAGTAAGAACATCAACTCTGGGTTGAAAACAAGAGATAGACATCAACTCTGGGTTGAGAGAAAGTAATTCAACTCTGGGTTGAAAGGGGAAGGATGAACAATTAGAAATAGCCGTCAACTCTGGATTGAGCGGGAAAGAGAAATCAATTCTGGATTGAACAAGGGGCAACCATCAACTCTGGGCTGAGAGGGAAAGGATAAGAGGTAACCGTCAACTCTGGGTTGAGTAGGAAAGAAAGGAGGTAACCATCAACTCTGGGTTGAGTGGGAAAGAAATAAGAGATAACCGTCAACTCTGGGTTGAGTGGGAAGTTACAAAAGATAACCGTCAACTCTGGGTTGAGTGGGAAAAGGGAAAAGATAACCGTCAACTCTGGGTTGAGTGGGAAAAGGAATCAATTCTGGATTGAGTAAAAGGTAACCGTCAACTCTGGGTTGAGTGGGAAAAGGAATCAATTCTGGATTGAGTAAAAGGTAACCGTCAACTCTGGGTTGAGTGGGAAAAGGAATCAATTCTGGATTGAGTAAAAGGTAACCGTCAACTCTGGGTTGAGTGGGAAAGAGAAATCAATTCTGGATTGAACAAGGGTAACCGTCAACTCTGGGTTGAATAAAAGAAATGGATCAACTCTGGGTTGAATAAAAGGTAACCGTCAACTCTGGGTTGAATTAAAAGATGACCGTCAACTCTGGGTTGAGTGGGAAAAAGATCAACTCTGGGTTGAGCGGGAAAAGAAAGGAGATAACCGTCAACTCTGGGTTGAGTGGGAAAAAGATCAACTCTGGGTTGAATAAAAGATAACCGTCAACTTTGGGTTGAGAGGGGAAAGATAATTAACTCGGGGTTAAAAGATGAAAGGAAAATCAACTCTGGGTTGAGCACAAAAACATCAACTCTGGGTTGAAGAAAGATGAACATGATTGACTTTGGAAGATGACACCACAATGGTAACTCTGAGTGATCTAGTGGAATATCAATTGAATGCTTTGTAGGGACCTCATCTGATGAGTAACTTGGCTTATGCTTCATATGCAATGTTTGATTTATTTGTGCATTTCTGGAGATGCAATGCTATGATTTCTATATGCAGTGTATTGATGGATTGTTCAGGGTTTCTGCTTTGCGCGGGGATAGATTAAGTGGAGTACTGACACTCTGCTTGAGATTCAAGGTGAGGTGGATGCCCCTGCTTTATTGATGATTGGATCATGCGGGTGAGATGATAATGAAAATGCAACGATTATGCATGATGTATGTATGATTATGAATGGAGTGATTGCTTCCGGGATACAGGGAGTGAATGGAGTGTGCCCTTGCAGGAAGGTTGTTGCTTGAAGGATAGCCCTTGTGAAGGTGAGGTGTTTGGCTTGACTCCTCGACACTTGTCTCGATATCTGACACTTGATTGAAGATGAAGAGATGAATTGTTACTAGCTTGCCCCAGCTTGTAAGATCTCTTGAGATAGAACTTTGATATGCTTGAATCATGGAGATTTGCGATGGTCTGCCCCAGTGTAGATCATGGAATGGATGCCCCAGATTGAAAGGAACTCTTCCACCAGATGAATGCTTCAGGTATTTGCTTTGTGGATGACCAACCTCTGCCTTTGTAAGATTGCTCGATGGAATTTCAATGTTGAACTTTCCTTGGTATCAAGTACTTACTTTCAAGTTAGAGACAATTCTGTTTCGAAAAAGGATAATGAGAAATGCAATGCACATGTTAATCTCAAAGAAGAGTTTTATTTGTCAAAAGGTTGTACTGATACTAACACAAATGACACAGCAACATTAGGAGTCAGTTTTGACATAATTTCACAGTTTGTACGCTTTCGGAACGAATCCTGCTTCAATTAGGACTTTCGAGGGTTGTAACGTGGTCGGGTTCACGGTTTGAGAAACAAAGGATAAAGGCTCAAGTTCTACTTAACCCACCCCATCTTCGTGATGTTCTCCAGTCCTACGTTCAGTTAGTTTGACACGAGTACTCGCCTTTCAGGAAGGATTATGATGGATGAGGATCTTTCATGGCTTCGATGGAGGTGGCAGTCACCCTTTGGTTCTTTTGTTGATGGTCACAACTTGTCCCTTGGAGGATTTTCTTCTTTTGTTTTGTCTTTTTTTTTTTTTGCCTTCCCTAACTTTTGCCTGGACAACAAGTTTCTTTTGACTTTGACTTTTGTTGTCCAGCGGGATATGCCCCAATTTTTGCCTAAGTCCATTGCTTCAAAGCTTTTCTTTTTTTTTTTTTTTTTTTTGACTTAGCGGGCTATTGTTTTTTTTTTTTCACGATTCATAACTTTCTTTTCATTCCTTTCTGTCTCGTTCGGGAACAAGTTGTATGACTTTGGCGATTGACTTGACGAAAAGGTTGTGACTGCCCTCTTCTTAGTGAATGGGAGACATCCATTGTGGATTGTGCTCTTTCGCCTTGTTGTGAGATATGAGATATGATTGATCCTCTGAGGAGATACCTGAAAGTTGAGCGCTCGGTCACACTAACTGAAGACTACCCTGCCCCTGGTTAAGATCGAGGGTTTTGCATTTTTTGAAAAGAAACTACTACTCCATAGGCTCAAAGGGGTTTACGAAGGTTTCACTCCCTTATAACTCCGGTGTTTAGGAATTGAAACAATGCCTGTACATCCTCAGCAGGATCTTGTTCCAAAAGCACACAATTAGTGATTCATGTGTTTTTGATTTTCATCATTCTCCTTTTTTAGTTGCTTAAGACAAACGAGTGAAGTATCAATGAACATAATGACAAAGATGAAATGATTTGAGAAAAACATGTATATTACATTATTTTTATTTATTCAAACAAAATGAGTTTCTTACAATGAGAAGTACTTGATAACAACAAAAGTAATACAATTGAAAATACTAAAGAAATCTATACAATGGCAAGCTTGGCCTTATTCTAATGCAAATGAAATGTTCTCTGACAAACATAAAAGTCTTCATGTTCCACTGGTGGAAGCTCCATTGTGAGGTGGCATGGGATTGTTGACCACATTAGGTGTCGCAGGTGTGAATGTAATCTCCTTTGCATCAAGCAGATCCTGAACCTTGTCTTTGAGAACTCTGCACTCTTCAGTGGTGTGACCAGATCCTCCAGAGTGGAATTCACACTTGGCATTAATCTTGTAATTTGGAGGGAGAGGATCAGGAGGAGGCCTCGCTTCAGCTAATTGAATCAGTTTTTGATCAAGTAAAGCGGCGAGAAGTTGGCTATAGGACATTGGTACACGATCATACACCCTTTTAGGCCTATTCTGCCTCTGTTGACCTTGTCTCTGCTGATAACCTTGTTGTTGGACATATTGTTGATACGGAACCCAAGGTTGTTGACCAACAGGTGCCACATAAGCTTGAGGAGCGGTGGCGGCCACTTGATAGCGAGGAGCTTGATCTTGAGCATAGGTGGCACTGGTCTCGCCTTCTTTCTTCTTGACAAAGTTACCCTGAGGTTTCTTGTACCCATATTGGTTTGCAACAGCAGCATTGGCGGGATTCTGGATCTTACCAATCTTCAATCCATTCTCGATTCTTTCACCAATCCTGACCAGATCGGAGAAACCAGAAGAAACACTTCCAACCATTCTCTCATAGTAATGCCCTTGAAGAGTGTTCATGAACATGTCAACCAATTCAGATTCAGAAAGTGGTGGATTAACTTGAGCAGCCATTTCTCTCCACCTTTGAGCATACTCCTTGAATGTCTCATTGGTCCTTTGCACTTGATTCTGAAGTTGCAACCTAGTCGGTGCCATGTCAATGTTATACTGATATTGCTTGAGAAAGGCATCATACAAATCCTTCCAAGATCGGATCCTATTACGCTCCAGATTCATATACCAGTTCAGAGATGCCCCAGATAAGCTATCTTGGAAGCAGTGGATGAGCAAAGGTTCATTGTGAATGTGAGAAGCCATCTTACGACAATACATGATGATATGGCTCTTCGGACAGCTCAAACCCTTGTACTTCTGGAAGTCGGGAGTCTTGAACTTAGGAGGGACAACCAGATTAGGAACTAGACACATATCCTCAGCATCCATCCCATATGCACTGAATCCTTCAATGGCTCGAATTCTTTCCTCAAGAATCTTATACTTCTCAGCAGATTTCTCAACGGGTCGAGTTCTTTCAGCGGTTGGTATTGTTTGCATTTCTGGATTAGCAAACTGAGTACCACAGAAAGCAGGAATAGGAATCTCTGTTTGAGAAGGTGGAGTAGGAAATGGGAAAACAGGCCCGTTCGTGGTTGGCACTCCAGAAGTTAAGGGCATGGACCCTCCTTGGTTTGAAGCTCCAAGAGTATCAGCAGTCATGAAGCTAAATGGCATTCCAAGAGTAGCATTAGTCCTTGCTTGGAACTCAAATGGAGTAGAAGAAGGTGGAATGACATCAGGTTGACTAGCAGCAGCTTGATTAACAACAACAGGAATCTCTTGCGCAACAGGAACTCTTTCAGCCCTTAAAGCTTGGATAGCTTCCAAAATAGCATCAACCTTGCCTTTCATTTGGTCCATCTCTTCTCTAATGGCAGCTTGATCTTGTTCGTAATTCTCCATGATTCTTCTTCTATGAGCTCTTGTCAGATATCGGTGTGGAGGAATCGTCTTGACTGATCTGATGGAGAGGAAGGGTGGTAAGAGTCTTGGTAACCATGGATGCAAATGCATGAATGCAAAAATGTTAATGAAGATGCAAATGTATCAGGATCAAGGCTTCCTGGATAACAACTTCTCATGGTCAAAAAGATATGGCCGAACCCTTCAGATTCAGAGGTTCGACGTTGCTTTCTGGATAAACAGCTTGTGCATAAGTCCAAGGTGGTCGAACCCTCCAGATTCAGAGGTTCGACGTTGATTCTGATAGATAACCCTTGCGTAAGTCACATAAGGTCAAACCTCCAGATTCAGAGGTTCGACGTTGATTATGATAGATAACTGATGTATAGCTTCTGTATAAGTCAAATGTCCCAGGATCAAAGGTTCGACGCCTTTTTAAATACCAGGAGAACCAATAGTCACCAACAGGACATGAATAGTCACCAACAAAACCGAGTCACCAACGGTACCTGTCATGTATATCCCTCCCCACTCACGGGTGTAGTCTAGGTCAGGGTAGGTCAAAATGGCAACCAGCGTTATCAGTTCTCCTGAGATACCACCATTGTTGCATCTACATGCCAACGATGATACCCCATTTGAACCTCGACTGGGCGTGGGTCTCATGATCGCACTAGACAAGACCTGACATCTCATCGGCGTCATGACTATCCACTCTATCCTAGGTATCCTATGTGTCACTCTGGCCTGGGTATTGGGCCTTTTACCTCATAGAAACAACCCACCCAACCTGCAAACAGAGAGAATATGCGGCCCCCACGGGGACCCATAATATAGTCCAGAATGCGAGAAAATAAACATGATATGCGAGCAATAAATAGTCATGATATGCAAGGCATAAAGAAATAGAGCAATAAAGCAGTAAAGCAATAAAGCAATAAATCAATAAATGAACACCCAAAGAAAAGAAAGCAAACACAAGCTAGGATCGACTCGCTAAGAATGGACCAGCACAGGTCTATCACATCCCCAGCAGAGTCGCCAGCTGTCGCACGCTCGCGAAAATGAACAGAGTCGCCACCAATATATTTATCCCAAAGAGGGAAAGGAATATCAGAAAACCTAGAATAAAGAAAGGACGAGGTCCTTCGACCAGAGATAGGGTACGGGAGTCGGTTACGCGAGGGGAAGGTATTAGCACCCCTCACGTCTGTGGTACTCCACAGGATCCACTTATGTTTGTTCTATTCTAAGGGTGTATAAATCTAAAGCTTAATTACTAAGGGAATGCATGCAAATGAAAGAAAAGAAACACGGGGAAAATAAGGTTTTTAAATAGTTGTGCTCGCTTAGGCCCCGCGACCCAATGCCTACGTATCCTTTTCAGGAATCAGAGCGCCGTAGTTCGGCTCTTTAGTTTTTGTTTGTTTTTGTGTTTTTTAGTTGAACAGTTACATTCGCACTCCGCTGCTCGACCTCTGGAGTCTTAAGCTGGGAATGGAGCGGAAATAACGTGTCCGATTAGGAGAAAGAATGCCCTGAAGGCAAGAGAAAGAATGCCTCGGAGGCAAGAGAGAGAAGAGAGAAAATTGGTTTGTGTCTTTTAGGTGTAATTCCATGATGGACGAAAACCCACTACAAGGCTTCGCATCACTTCCTTACTTTGTTTAAGTCTGAGCCTTTATTAAATATTTTGGAATGTTTTTGGTTAAGTGTCTTTTAAGGGAAATTAATTCGTGACTTGAATCATGCCTAAAAAAGAGTTTTTTTTTGAATATTTAGAGAATGCACATCGAGGCCTACGCCACAATCGTTTCTCTAAATGAAATACAGTTTTTGAATATTTAGAGAATGCACATCGAGGCCTATGCCACAATCGTTTCTCTAAATAACGGTTAAGAAATACACCGAGGCCTACGCCTCAATCATTTCTCTTCCGCTAAATGGGAAAGAACATACATCGGGGCCTACGCCCCAATCATTTCTTTCACACTAAAAAAAGTATTAGCATGATTCGCGTCGTCCTTTATTAATGTTTTGAAGTTGAAAAGAAAAAGGAAAAGAACCTAATCTAATATGAACTAAAAGATGATTCTAAGTCCTAAATTGTCAAGTTAAAGTCTACCTAAATTATAGGATTTCAAAGGGAAGACTAACCTAAAAGTTATGAAGATTATAGGTCCTAAATCTATGGGAATGTACAAGTGAAATTACAAAATTATAAGTCAAAAGAATCAATGTAAACAAATGATACAAAATAGCACAAAATGATTTAAAGATGACTTGAAATATAGTACAAAGCATGAAAATGAATGATTCAAAATATAGTGTGAAATTGAATTAAAAGGTACTATTTATTTTTATGATTTTTATATGAAAAAGAATTCTAATTAAGCAAAAAAGAATTAAAAGAATTAGCCTAAACTAATATTTTTATGATCATTTTTTATATGTCAAAGTTTGTATCAAAGTCTAAAAATGATAGTGAAGATTAGTGATTTTATTGTCTAAAAGGAAGTAACAAAAAAACTAATTAAACCCTAAATTGTTAATTAAACAAAATGGAATCAGGGGGTGCGAATTGAAAAATGGTGCTGTGAATAGCAGGGGCGTAGGGCCCAATGATTGGCCCAGAAGGGTTTTTCTGTTATACAGCTTTTTTGAAAGGAACCCATGGGCCAGGGGGTGTCAACAACAACAATTTCGCTGGCCCAGGAGATCTCTTTGATCCAATTTTCAATTATTACCAAAATAAAAAAGAAAATAATTAATAAAAGAAAAGAATAAATGGAATTGGGAAATTAGGGTTTAGCTGTGTACCGATTGAGCTTCCTGCGTGCGAGATTTCCTTTTTCTCCTTCGGCGATGGTCGAATGTTGAGCTCTCCGATCAAGAATTATAGCGCCGCCGTGAACCTCCTTGCTTCAATCATTACCTCTCTGTCTCTCGATCCCAATCTCCATCTTGATTCATCCTTAGACATGGTTACGCACCCTGAGGCGAATACCGGCGTTGAAAAGAAGGAAGTCTCGCGGTGAGATCACAACTCTTTGGAGGTAATGACTCTTGTGAAGTAAACGTGGCGAATAAGGAGAGGATCTCAGTCTCAGGTAACTTTGATTCTTGTTTGTATTTGACTCTTTGCTTTTTCTTCTTCTTGATTCTTCTTCGGTTTCTCCTTCTTCTACCTTCTTGTTGCAACTTCTCTGATTCTGTATTAGTGTTGTAATTGATGTGTGCGAAGGTGAGTATTGTTATGAGGATTGAAGAGAGATGAAGATGGTGTTGGTTGTTGTTGTTACAGGGAGTAGCTGAAGATGATTGCTTCGGTGTGAAGGTGTAGAAGATTATGCTGATTCGGTTTTGAATTGATGATGATGAATGGACATGGAGGAGAGTGAAGAAGTGGAGATGGTTTGGAGTGTGAAAATGGTGGAGTGGTGATGAATGAGAGAGATGGTTCTGGAGGAGAATGAATCGAGAGGTGAAAAAATGGTCCAGCTTGCAGAGAGAGTCCAGGTTCTGATTTATAGGAAGTGGAGGTTAGTTCACTCTCTGATTTTTCTGTTATGATTCAGTTAGAATTCTGTTAGGATAGGTGGTTATGATTGCAACTGGTTCAGTTATGTGGTTACAAGTGGTTAGAATTCGGTTAAAAATCTGTTAACAGGTTGTTATGAATTGGTTAAAAGCTGTTGGGAATTCTGTTTTGGGCAGTTAGGTAGTTATGAAATTGTTTGGTGGTTAGTTGATTATTTAGAAAAAGTTAGGAAAGGTTTGAACTTAAAAACAGTTAGGAACTAGTAAAAGGTTAATTGGTTAGTAAAAGGGATGATCGTGTATGGATGTACTGAATATGGCAGGTTTTGAATTGTGCAGCAAGTTTAGACTTGTGTTGGATGTTGAAATGGTTAGTTATTTGAAAGATGCAGCTTGCTGGAAGTTGAATATGCAGAGTGTTGGTTTGGCTATGTTATATATGAATATTAGTTGTAGGTTATTTGTATGACATTTGGCGTAACTGTTTGGGATGTGGATTAAATGCCGAGTGTATGTTAATTTGGTTTTATACAGGGCTGTTAGAGAGTAGTACAGGCAGCAGGTTGACATCTTTGATGCAGAACAAGATGGATGCACAACGTTATGAACGGTTTGATGAAGGCGGGAGACGCGACAGGGCCAAAAGGCATCACATGGCAAGAAGAGTATTGACATTGGCCCAAAAAGTCAGCTGTTAATTAAAGTTAACCTCATGTAGATCATATAGTTTTATCTTTTTTTTTTTGTGTACTCTTCAATGTAATCTCACTTCTTGTAGTGGATTCTTGACTTTGGCTGAGTTAACTCATGTAGTACAACAGGGCCTTTGTGGATATAGTTTACAGTGGTGATTCTTTGTAGTGGCCATGGCCTTGTAATATGACTTGAACATGCATGTATTTCTATATTCTTGAAAATGTGATCATCCAAGTGAAATTATTTTCCTAATCTGTATTCCGTGAGGTTTTAAACGGAACACCAACGAATTATCCAATCAAATGAATGAATCTAAGTCTTTAAAGAATGAATAAACTCTTAGATCCATAAAAATGAGCACATCTGATTATCCGACCACATGATAAATCCAATAAATCAATTGCTCGCCAATTATTTAGAGGAATAAGCTTGGAGCCACAAATTTCACTTGGTTATTTAATTAATGAACAATGAGAGCCATCTAATTAAGTGCCACACCGTCTTTTTTTCACGATAAATAGACGAATAAACAAACTTCATTCCGATATTCCCTTGACCTTTTTATCATCACACGAAATAGGGAAATAAACCCTAATCCATGTTCCAGGAGAACTTTAGTTGAAGCAAACTTGCAAAGGACAATGAATTCACCATAAGACCTTTGATCCCATGCTCGGCTATTGATTAATGAATGAATATGTGTTAGATGACCTAAAAATGCAAAAAATATGAATGAGATATGTAAGCCAATTAAGAATAATTAGATGGGCAAATTTTGGGGTGCAACAGCTGCCCCTATTTAATCATCTTATACTTGAAGGTGAGATTGGTGCTAGCCTTTCGAACATTTAAGGTAGAAGAAGATTAAATATCAAGTGAACCTGAAAATTTGCCTGAAGAAAGATTGAATTCACTGGGGTAGAAATGGTGTCAAATCCACTAAGGAAGATTGTATCAACTCTGGGTTGAACAAATTAACTCTGGGTTAAAATGAAATAAAACTCAACTCTGGGTTAAAAAGGAAAGTGGGTCGACTCTGGGTCGAAGACTAAAGGGAAGTCAACTCTGGGTTGGACAAGATGTAAACATCAACTCTGGGTTGAGAATAGAAAGGGGAATCAGTATTAATGGGACAAGATATAGGCATCAGCTCTGGGTTGAGATAGAAAGTAAGAACATCAACTCTGGGTTGAAAACAAGAGATAGACATCAACTCTGGGTTGAGAGAAAGTAATTCAACTCTGGGTTGAAAGGGGAAGGATGAACAATTAGAAATAGCCGTCAACTCTGGATTGAGCGGGAAAGAGAAATCAATTCTGGATTGAACAAGGGGCAACCATCAACTCTGGGCTGAGAGGGAAAGGATAAGAGGTAACCGTCAACTCTGGGTTGAGTAGGAAAGAAAGGAGGTAACCATCAACTCTGGGTTGAGTGGGAAAGAAATAAGAGATAACCGTCAACTCTGGGTTGAGTGGGAAGTTACAAAAGATAACCGTCAACTCTGGGTTGAGTGGGAAAAGGGAAAAGATAACCGTCAACTCTGGGTTGAGTGGGAAAAGGAATCAATTCTGGATTGAGTAAAAGGTAACCGTCAACTCTGGGTTGAGTGGGAAAAGGAATCAATTCTGGATTGAGTAAAAGGTAACCGTCAACTCTGGGTTGAGTGGGAAAAGGAATCAATTCTGGATTGAGTAAAAGGTAACCGTCAACTCTGGGTTGAGTGGGAAAGAGAAATCAATTCTGGATTGAACAAGGGTAACCGTCAACTCTGGGTTGAATAAAAGAAATGGATCAACTCTGGGTTGAATAAAAGGTAACCGTCAACTCTGGGTTGAATTAAAAGATGACCGTCAACTCTGGGTTGAGTGGGAAAAAGATCAACTCTGGGTTGAGCGGGAAAAGAAAGGAGATAACCGTCAACTCTGGGTTGAGTGGGAAAAAGATCAACTCTGGGTTGAATAAAAGATAACCGTCAACTTTGGGTTGAGAGGGGAAAGATAATTAACTCGGGGTTAAAAGATGAAAGGAAAATCAACTCTGGGTTGAGCACAAAAACATCAACTCTGGGTTGAAGAAAGATGAACATGATTGACTTTGGAAGATGACACCACAATGGTAACTCTGAGTGATCTAGTGGAATATCAATTGAATGCTTTGTAGGGACCTCATCTGATGAGTAACTTGGCTTATGCTTCATATGCAATGTTTGATTTATTTGTGCATTTCTGGAGATGCAATGCTATGATTTCTATATGCAGTGTATTGATGGATTGTTCAGGGTTTCTGCTTTGCGCGGGGATAGATTAAGTGGAGTACTGACACTCTGCTTGAGATTCAAGGTGAGGTGGATGCCCCTGCTTTATTGATGATTGGATCATGCGGGTGAGATGATAATGAAAATGCAACGATTATGCATGATGTATGTATGATTATGAATGGAGTGATTGCTTCCGGGATACAGGGAGTGAATGGAGTGTGCCCTTGCAGGAAGGTTGTTGCTTGAAGGATAGCCCTTGTGAAGGTGAGGTGTTTGGCTTGACTCCTCGACACTTGTCTCGATATCTGACACTTGATTGAAGATGAAGAGATGAATTGTTACTAGCTTGCCCCAGCTTGTAAGATCTCTTGAGATAGAACTTTGATATGCTTGAATCATGGAGATTTGCGATGGTCTGCCCCAGTGTAGATCATGGAATGGATGCCCCAGATTGAAAGGAACTCTTCCACCAGATGAATGCTTCAGGTATTTGCTTTGTGGATGACCAACCTCTGCCTTTGTAAGATTGCTCGATGGAATTTCAATGTTGAACTTTCCTTGGTATCAAGTACTTACTTTCAAGTTAGAGACAATTCTGTTTCGAAAAAGGATAATGAGAAATGCAATGCACATGTTAATCTCAAAGAAGAGTTTTATTTGTCAAAAGGTTGTACTGATACTAACACAAATGACACAGCAACATTAGGAGTCAGTTTTGACATAATTTCACAGTTTGTACGCTTTCGGAACGAATCCTGCTTCAATTAGGACTTTCGAGGGTTGTAACGTGGTCGGGTTCACGGTTTGAGAAACAAAGGATAAAGGCTCAAGTTCTACTTAACCCACCCCATCTTCGTGATGTTCTCCAGTCCTACGTTCAGTTAGTTTGACACGAGTACTCGCCTTTCAGGAAGGATTATGATGGATGAGGATCTTTCATGGCTTCGATGGAGGTGGCAGTCACCCTTTGGTTCTTTTGTTGATGGTCACAACTTGTCCCTTGGAGGATTTTCTTCTTTTGTTTTGTCTTTTTTTTTTTTTGCCTTCCCTAACTTTTGCCTGGACAACAAGTTTCTTTTGACTTTGACTTTTGTTGTCCAGCGGGATATGCCCCAATTTTTGCCTAAGTCCATTGCTTCAAAGCTTTTCTTTTTTTTTTTTTTTTTTTGACTTAGCGGGCTATTGTTTTTTTTTTTTCACGATTCATAACTTTCTTTTCATTCCTTTCTGTCTCGTTCGGGAACAAGTTGTATGACTTTGGCGATTGACTTGACGAAAAGGTTGTGACTGCCCTCTTCTTAGTGAATGGGAGACATCCATTGTGGATTGTGCTCTTTCGCCTTGTTGTGAGATATGAGATATGATTGATCCTCTGAGGAGATACCTGAAAGTTGAGCGCTCGGTCACACTAACTGAAGACTACCCTGCCCCTGGTTAAGATCGAGGGTTTTGCATTTTTTGAAAAGAAACTACTACTCCATAGGCTCAAAGGGGTTTACGAAGGTTTCACTCCCTTATAACTCCGGTGTTTAGGAATTGAAACAATGCCTGTACATCCTCAGCAGGATCTTGTTCCAAAAGCACACAATTAGTGATTCATGTGTTTTTGATTTTCATCATTCTCCTTTTTTAGTTGCTTAAGACAAACGAGTGAAGTATCAATGAACATAATGACAAAGATGAAATGATTTGAGAAAAACATGTATATTACATTATTTTTATTTATTCAAACAAAATGAGTTTCTTACAATGAGAAGTACTTGATAACAACAAAAGTAATACAATTGAAAATACTAAAGAAATCTATACAATGGCAAGCTTGGCCTTATTCTAATGCAAATGAAATGTTCTCTGACAAACATAAAAGTCTTCATGTTCCACTGGTGGAAGCTCCATTGTGAGGTGGCATGGGATTGTTGACCACATTAGGTGTCGCAGGTGTGAATGTAATCTCCTTTGCATCAAGCAGATCCTGAACCTTGTCTTTGAGAACTCTGCACTCTTCAGTGGTGTGACCAGATCCTCCAGAGTGGAATTCACACTTGGCATTAATCTTGTAATTTGGAGGGAGAGGATCAGGAGGAGGCCTCGCTTCAGCTAATTGAATCAGTTTTTGATCAAGTAAAGCGGCGAGAAGTTGGCTATAGGACATTGGTACACGATCATACACCCTTTTAGGCCTATTCTGCCTCTGTTGACCTTGTCTCTGCTGATAACCTTGTTGTTGGACATATTGTTGATACGGAACCCAAGGTTGTTGACCAACAGGTGCCACATAAGCTTGAGGAGCGGTGGCGGCCACTTGATAGCGAGGAGCTTGATCTTGAGCATAGGTGGCACTGGTCTCGCCTTCTTTCTTCTTGACAAAGTTACCCTGAGGTTTCTTGTACCCATATTGGTTTGCAACAGCAGCATTGGCGGGATTCTGGATCTTACCAATCTTCAATCCATTCTCGATTCTTTCACCAATCCTGACCAGATCGGAGAAACCAGAAGAAACACTTCCAACCATTCTCTCATAGTAATGCCCTTGAAGAGTGTTCATGAACATGTCAACCAATTCAGATTCAGAAAGTGGTGGATTAACTTGAGCAGCCATTTCTCTCCACCTTTGAGCATACTCCTTGAATGTCTCATTGGTCCTTTGCACTTGATTCTGAAGTTGCAACCTAGTCGGTGCCATGTCAATGTTATACTGATATTGCTTGAGAAAGGCATCATACAAATCCTTCCAAGATCGGATCCTATTACGCTCCAGATTCATATACCAGTTCAGAGATGCCCCAGATAAGCTATCTTGGAAGCAGTGGATGAGCAAAGGTTCATTGTGAATGTGAGAAGCCATCTTACGACAATACATGATGATATGGCTCTTCGGACAGCTCAAACCCTTGTACTTCTGGAAGTCGGGAGTCTTGAACTTAGGAGGGACAACCAGATTAGGAACTAGACACATATCCTCAGCATCCATCCCATATGCACTGAATCCTTCAATGGCTCGAATTCTTTCCTCAAGAATCTTATACTTCTCAGCAGATTTCTCAACGGGTCGAGTTCTTTCAGCGGTTGGTATTGTTTGCATTTCTGGATTAGCAAACTGAGTACCACAGAAAGCAGGAATAGGAATCTCTGTTTGAGAAGGTGGAGTAGGAAATGGGAAAACAGGCCCGTTCGTGGTTGGCACTCCAGAAGTTAAGGGCATGGACCCTCCTTGGTTTGAAGCTCCAAGAGTATCAGCAGTCATGAAGCTAAATGGCATTCCAAGAGTAGCATTAGTCCTTGCTTGGAACTCAAATGGAGTAGAAGAAGGTGGAATGACATCAGGTTGACTAGCAGCAGCTTGATTAACAACAACAGGAATCTCTTGCGCAACAGGAACTCTTTCAGCCCTTAAAGCTTGGATAGCTTCCAAAATAGCATCAACCTTGCCTTTCATTTGGTCCATCTCTTCTCTAATGGCAGCTTGATCTTGTTCGTAATTCTCCATGATTCTTCTTCTATGAGCTCTTGTCAGATATCGGTGTGGAGGAATCGTCTTGACTGATCTGATGGAGAGGAAGGGTGGTAAGAGTCTTGGTAACCATGGATGCAAATGCATGAATGCAAAAATGTTAATGAAGATGCAAATGTATCAGGATCAAGGCTTCCTGGATAACAACTTCTCATGGTCAAAAAGATATGGCCGAACCCTTCAGATTCAGAGGTTCGACGTTGCTTTCTGGATAAACAGCTTGTGCATAAGTCCAAGGTGGTCGAACCCTCCAGATTCAGAGGTTCGACGTTGATTCTGATAGATAACCCTTGCGTAAGTCACATAAGGTCAAACCTCCAGATTCAGAGGTTCGACGTTGATTATGATAGATAACTGATGTATAGCTTCTGTATAAGTCAAATGTCCCAGGATCAAAGGTTCGACGCCTTTTTAAATACCAGGAGAACCAATAGTCACCAACAGGACATGAATAGTCACCAACAAAACCGAGTCACCAACGGTACCTGTCATGTATATCCCTCCCCACTCACGGGTGTAGTCTAGGTCAGGGTAGGTCAAAATGGCAACCAGCGTTATCAGTTCTCCTGAGATACCACCATTGTTGCATCTACATGCCAACGATGATACCCCATTTGAACCTCGACTGGGCGTGGGTCTCATGATCGCACTAGACAAGACCTGACATCTCATCGGCGTCATGACTATCCACTCTATCCTAGGTATCCTATGTGTCACTCTGGCCTGGGTATTGGGCCTTTTACCTCATAGAAACAACCCACCCAACCTGCAAACAGAGAGAATATGCGGCCCCCACGGGGACCCATAATATAGTCCAGAATGCGAGAAAATAAACATGATATGCGAGCAATAAATAGTCATGATATGCAAGGCATAAAGAAATAGAGCAATAAAGCAGTAAAGCAATAAAGCAATAAATCAATAAATGAACACCCAAAGAAAAGAAAGCAAACACAAGCTAGGATCGACTCGCTAAGAATGGACCAGCACAGGTCTATCACATCCCCAGCAGAGTCGCCAGCTGTCGCACGCTCGCGAAAATGAACAGAGTCGCCACCAATATATTTATCCCAAAGAGGGAAAGGAATATCAGAAAACCTAGAATAAAGAAAGGACGAGGTCCTTCGACCAGAGATAGGGTACGGGAGTCGGTTACGCGAGGGGAAGGTATTAGCACCCCTCACGTCTGTGGTACTCCACAGGATCCACTTATGTTTGTTCTATTCTAAGGGTGTATAAATCTAAAGCTTAATTACTAAGGGAATGCATGCAAATGAAAGAAAAGAAACACGGGGAAAATAAGGTTTTTAAATAGTTGTGCTCGCTTAGGCCCCGCGACCCAATGCCTACGTATCCTTTTCAGGAATCAGAGCGCCGTAGTTCGGCTCTTTAGTTTTTGTTTGTTTTTGTGTTTTTTAGTTGAACAGTTACATTCGCACTCCGCTGCTCGACCTCTGGAGTCTTAAGCTGGGAATGGAGCGGAAATAACGTGTCCGATTAGGAGAAAGAATGCCCTGAAGGCAAGAGAAAGAATGCCTCGGAGGCAAGAGAGAGAAGAGAGAAAATTGGTTTGTGTCTTTTAGGTGTAATTCCATGATGGACGAAAACCCACTACAAGGCTTCGCATCACTTCCTTACTTTGTTTAAGTCTGAGCCTTTATTAAATATTTTGGAATGTTTTTGGTTAAGTGTCTTTTAAGGGAAATTAATTCGTGACTTGAATCATGCCTAAAAAAGAGTTTTTTTTTGAATATTTAGAGAATGCACATCGAGGCCTACGCCACAATCGTTTCTCTAAATGAAATACAGTTTTTGAATATTTAGAGAATGCACATCGAGGCCTATGCCACAATCGTTTCTCTAAATAACGGTTAAGAAATACACCGAGGCCTACGCCTCAATCATTTCTCTTCCGCTAAATGGGAAAGAACATACATCGGGGCCTACGCCCCAATCATTTCTTTCACACTAAAAAAAGTATTAGCATGATTCGCGTCGTCCTTTATTAATGTTTTGAAGTTGAAAAGAAAAAGGAAAAGAACCTAATCTAATATGAACTAAAAGATGATTCTAAGTCCTAAATTGTCAAGTTAAAGTCTACCTAAATTATAGGATTTCAAAGGGAAGACTAACCTAAAAGTTATGAAGATTATAGGTCCTAAATCTATGGGAATGTACAAGTGAAATTACAAAATTATAAGTCAAAAGAATCAATGTAAACAAATGATACAAAATAGCACAAAATGATTTAAAGATGACTTGAAATATAGTACAAAGCATGAAAATGAATGATTCAAAATATAGTGTGAAATTGAATTAAAAGGTACTATTTATTTTTATGATTTTTATATGAAAAAGAATTCTAATTAAGCAAAAAAGAATTAAAAGAATTAGCCTAAACTAATATTTTTATGATCATTTTTTATATGTCAAAGTTTGTATCAAAGTCTAAAAATGATAGTGAAGATTAGTGATTTTATTGTCTAAAAGGAAGTAACAAAAAAACTAATTAAACCCTAAATTGTTAATTAAACAAAATGGAATCAGGGGGTGCGAATTGAAAAATGGTGCTGTGAATAGCAGGGGCGTAGGGCCCAATGATTGGCCCAGAAGGGTTTTTCTGTTATACAGCTTTTTTGAAAGGAACCCATGGGCCAGGGGGTGTCAACAACAACAATTTCGCTGGCCCAGGAGATCTCTTTGATCCAATTTTCAATTATTACCAAAATAAAAAAGAAAATAATTAATAAAAGAAAAGAATAAATGGAATTGGGAAATTAGGGTTTAGCTGTGTACCGATTGAGCTTCCTGCGTGCGAGATTTCCTTTTTCTCCTTCGGCGATGGTCGAATGTTGAGCTCTCCGATCAAGAATTATAGCGCCGCCGTGAACCTCCTTGCTTCAATCATTACCTCTCTGTCTCTCGATCCCAATCTCCATCTTGATTCATCCTTAGACATGGTTACGCACCCTGAGGCGAATACCGGCGTTGAAAAGAAGGAAGTCTCGCGGTGAGATCACAACTCTTTGGAGGTAATGACTCTTGTGAAGTAAACGTGGCGAATAAGGAGAGGATCTCAGTCTCAGGTAACTTTGATTCTTGTTTGTATTTGACTCTTTGCTTTTTCTTCTTCTTGATTCTTCTTCGGTTTCTCCTTCTTCTACCTTCTTGTTGCAACTTCTCTGATTCTGTATTAGTGTTGTAATTGATGTGTGCGAAGGTGAGTATTGTTATGAGGATTGAAGAGAGATGAAGATGGTGTTGGTTGTTGTTGTTACAGGGAGTAGCTGAAGATGATTGCTTCGGTGTGAAGGTGTAGAAGATTATGCTGATTCGGTTTTGAATTGATGATGATGAATGGACATGGAGGAGAGTGAAGAAGTGGAGATGGTTTGGAGTGTGAAAATGGTGGAGTGGTGATGAATGAGAGAGATGGTTCTGGAGGAGAATGAATCGAGAGGTGAAAAAATGGTCCAGCTTGCAGAGAGAGTCCAGGTTCTGATTTATAGGAAGTGGAGGTTAGTTCACTCTCTGATTTTTCTGTTATGATTCAGTTAGAATTCTGTTAGGATAGGTGGTTATGATTGCAACTGGTTCAGTTATGTGGTTACAAGTGGTTAGAATTCGGTTAAAAATCTGTTAACAGGTTGTTATGAATTGGTTAAAAGCTGTTGGGAATTCTGTTTTGGGCAGTTAGGTAGTTATGAAATTGTTTGGTGGTTAGTTGATTATTTAGAAAAAGTTAGGAAAGGTTTGAACTTAAAAACAGTTAGGAACTAGTAAAAGGTTAATTGGTTAGTAAAAGGGATGATCGTGTATGGATGTACTGAATATGGCAGGTTTTGAATTGTGCAGCAAGTTTAGACTTGTGTTGGATGTTGAAATGGTTAGTTATTTGAAAGATGCAGCTTGCTGGAAGTTGAATATGCAGAGTGTTGGTTTGGCTATGTTATATATGAATATTAGTTGTAGGTTATTTGTATGACATTTGGCGTAACTGTTTGGGATGTGGATTAAATGCCGAGTGTATGTTAATTTGGTTTTATACAGGGCTGTTAGAGAGTAGTACAGGCAGCAGGTTGACATCTTTGATGCAGAACAAGATGGATGCACAACGTTATGAACGGTTTGATGAAGGCGGGAGACGCGACAGGGCCAAAAGGCATCACATGGCAAGAAGAGTATTGACATTGGCCCAAAAAGTCAGCTGTTAATTAAAGTTAACCTCATGTAGATCATATAGTTTTATCTTTTTTTTTTGTGTACTCTTCAATGTAATCTCACTTCTTGTAGTGGATTCTTGACTTTGGCTGAGTTAACTCATGTAGTACAACAGGGCCTTTGTGGATATAGTTTACAGTGGTGATTCTTTGTAGTGGCCATGGCCTTGTAATATGACTTGAACATGCATGTATTTCTATATTCTTGAAAATGTGATCATCCAAGTGAAATTATTTTCCTAATCTGTATTCCGTGAGGTTTTAAACGGAACACCAACGAATTATCCAATCAAATGAATGAATCTAAGTCTTTAAAGAATGAATAAACTCTTAGATCCATAAAAATGAGCACATCTGATTATCCGACCACATGATAAATCCAATAAATCAATTGCTCGCCAATTATTTAGAGGAATAAGCTTGGAGCCACAAATTTCACTTGGTTATTTAATTAATGAACAATGAGAGCCATCTAATTAAGTGCCACACCGTCTTTTTTTCACGATAAATAGACGAATAAACAAACTTCATTCCGATATTCCCTTGACCTTTTTATCATCACACGAAATAGGGAAATAAACCCTAATCCATGTTCCAGGAGAACTTTAGTTGAAGCAAACTTGCAAAGGACAATGAATTCACCATAAGACCTTTGATCCCATGCTCGGCTATTGATTAATGAATGAATATGTGTTAGATGACCTAAAAATGCAAAAAATATGAATGAGATATGTAAGCCAATTAAGAATAATTAGATGGGCAAATTTTGGGGTGCAACAAGGCTGAATTTGAAATGAGTATGATGGGTGAACTCAAGTATTTTCTTTGGATTCAAATCAACCAAACTTCTGATGGAACTTATGTTCATCAAATGAAGTATGTGAAAGAACTTCTGAAGAAGTTTAATCTTTCTGAAAGCAAAGAAGCCAAAACTCCTATGCATCAAACGTGTGTTCTAGGTAAGGATGAGGTAAGTAAGAAGGTAGATCAGAAGTTGTACAGAGGTATGATTGGATCTCTTCTATATTTAGCTGCTTCTAGACCTGACATTCTATTCAGTGTTTGTTTGTGTGCTAGATTCCAATCAGATCCTAGAGAATCTCACTTAACTGCTGTTAAGAGAATTCTGAGGTATCTGAAAGGTACTACTAATGTTGGTTTAGTCTACAGAAGATCTAAAGAATACAACTTAGTAGGATTCTGTGATGCTGACTATGCTGGAGATAGAATTTAAAGGAAGAGTACTTTTGGAAGTTGTGAATTTCTTGGAAGTCATTTGATCTCCTGGTACAGCAAGAAGCAAACTACCATAGCCCTCTCAACAACAGAAGCAAAATATGTTGTTGGTGTTTGGTGTAGCACACAAATGCTCTGGATGAAGAGTCAGCTAGAAGATTATCAGATATATGAGAATAACATTCCTATTTTCTATGATAATACATCTGCCATATGTTTATCTAAGAACCCTATCTTACATTCCAAAGCTAAACATATTGAGATTAAAATCATTTTATGAGGGACTATGTTCAGAAGGGTGTTCTCTCTTTGAACTTTGTGGATACAGACCATCAATGGGCTGATATCTTTACAAAACCCCTTGCTGAAGATAGGTTTAAGTTCATTCTGAAGAATATCAGTATGGACTTATGCCCAGAATGAGAAGATGAGAAGATCTTTGTATGGATAACTTCTGAAATGTGTTAGGACTAAGTGGTTATAAGAAGTTATGATAATGATCATTTAGAAGTTCTGATTTTGTTATTACTAACGTTTCATTATCTAAGTTGATTCAGAAGCTCTTTTAAAGCAAAACAACTGTCACCAGTCTTTCCAAAAAATGAACACGTGTTCACTATTCTTGGACAAGCATGCGTGCAGTTGAGGAGACGCCGCCCTAGGTAACTCTGCAAATCATTTCATTTTGTCACTTTATCTCTCCTAACGTCATATCTCATTAAATGCATATTGATGTCATGTTTTTCTATAATCATTTCATTTAAACATTATTTCATTTATTATTTTCTTTTATTAAAACCGTTTAAATAACCCGCTTCATCTTCATTTCATCTTTTTCGCTCTCTCTATTCATTTGTCTCTCTTTGCATTCTTCGCTCAAACCCTAGCTTTGATCTGTAACCAAGCACTTCATCATGTATTCTTCATCAAGTTCCTCTAGCCCAGCAGAAATACTCTCTTCTACTCAAATACTTCTAAGAAAGCATGGGTATGCTCCGTTGAAAACATGCACCATCCCCACAGAAGATTTGGAAGTTCTGTGTGAGTCCGCTGTGGACTTTGAAAATCTGAGAGCAAATGGTTTCCATCCTGATGCAAGGATCTTGGTACAAGGATGGTCAAACTATCTTGATAGATTGGTTGGACCAATTTATCCGGCTCTGGTGAAAGACTTCTGGGTTCATGCAACGGTTACTCCAACTGCAATCATCTCCTTCGTGTTAGGGCATGAAGTTGTTGTTACTGAAAAGATGATAAGGAAGTTATACAACCTGGATGATGAAGAAGGATGCACTGGTCCTCTTCCTGGAAGAGTTAACTGGCTACAGGTTGAACAACAAATCTCATTTGCTACCGGTATTGAATCTCATAAAACTGGTACATTGAGGGCGTTTTATCAAGTGTGGGCTGAAATTATTCTGGGTTCTCTTCATCACAGAAAGCAACTATTCTCCTCCTCCTCCTACATCAGTCCTGATCACAAATACACTCTCTTCTGCATTGGAAGAAGAATGGAACTCAACATTTCCCACATTCTCTTTCAGAATCTGAAGACATCTATTGTCGAGTCTAGAGATGAAGAACGTGCGAAGTGTCCTTATCTTCCAAGAAATACCATTCCTTTCGCCAGAATGATCTCAGACATTCTGATAGAAAGTGATTTGCTGGATTCTATAAGGACTACTAGAGCGTCCCAATTTCTTGGAGTTGTTCAAGGTCCTGTCTTCAATGGTTTGATCTGTTTAGATTCGATCTCATCAAGGAGGTAACTTCTGTTGGTACAAGCTTTCCAGATATTCTGTCTAGGAGAGTTCCTGTTGCAGGCTTTGCTACTTTGTTCCAAGCAGAACTTCGCAAGGCTGTCAAGCACTACTTGGAAGCTTCTGTTAGGACCCAATCTTCTGTTGATCCTGCGTGGATTCGTGGAAGAGTGCTTCCTTCTTTGGCTGATCTTCAGAAGAAGGATCAGAAGAAGCAAGAAACAAGGCTAAAAAGAAAGGCTCAAGAATATGAGGCCAAGAAAGCTAAGAAGCAGAGGGTCACCTATGATCCTGACAAGGTTAACACTCCAGAATATCAACAGTAGCGCATAAGAGAATCTCTTCGTGCTTCAAGAACTGCCAACATTTCCAGGCATGTTTTTACTCCTCCTTCTGAACCACAAAACAACTTTACCATACCAAATCCTCCTCCACCATCTCTTTCTACACCTGTCTTGAACCCTACACCACTAAATATCCATCCCCCAACTCCTTCTGATGTGCCATCCTACCCCCATCATAGATATTCCATCCTCATAAACTCCCAGCACAGATATTCCTTCCTCCTCAATCATCCACACAGATAATTCCATCTTCTTCAACCACTGCACCTCCACCTTCTCTATCCCATCCTCTAACTACCAAAAAATCCAACCCTTACTGCCTTCTCTACCCTGACTACAAATTTACCTTCAACCCACCTGAACCTGAACCCCATATATACCTGGAGCTGTTCAGAAATGAAGTGATCAGTAGGCTGGATCTCTTGAAGGATGCTTTCTTCAATGATCTTGATGATGTTTCTACAAGAAACCTCTGGAGAAGCTTTCGACAGGATTTTCAAGTTGGAGCTATGGCTGTTCAGAAGAGACTAGTGGTTGCTGCTCCTGGCTATGCTGGTTATCTTCTTGAAGGTGATAATGGTATCTACTATCATCCCATCAGAAACAGGAGAGTTGTTGAGGAGAAGAGGTTTGTTGATGAACTTGAGGAAGCAAGAATTGCTGCAGCAATGGAAGCTAACCCCTGCAGAGAGATTGTGGTCTGGAGACCTTAGTATCCAGTTCTGACTGGAGACTTCAAATCTCTGTTTGACTTTCTGAGGGAGAATCCTTCGGAAGAAGACCCTGATTTGGTCATTCCAGAAGTTGTTGACCCGCCAGAAGTTGAAGGTCCTTCTGCTCCAAGGAATCTGGCTGCCATTCTTCAGGCTCTTGGGAATGGAGATTTTGAGGTGCCTGCTGCAGAATATGGAGATGCTTCTATGGAAGAAGCAGATGCTGAAGATCATCCTGCTGAAACTATTCCTGTTGAGGAAAATCAAGGTGATGATCTGACCATGGAAGCTGCGGTTCGGAATGCTATCCCTCTGGACAAAAGTGGTGAAGTATCTTCTGATGAACCTTCTCGTCTTGCGAAGACTCTAGAAGTTATTCAAAAGAATCAGGTTGAGCTATCTTCTTGCATGGACGAGCAACGCACGATCAATGCTGAGTTCCGCACCTTCATGGAGAGGCAGACTGAGAGCAACAATGGGATTCATGACATGCTGGCCAAGATCATGTCCAAGCTAGGGTCATCTTAATTTTTGAGTCTTAGTTGTTTTCTTTGTTTGATGCATCTGTTTTCTTAGCATCCCTCTTGTGCTTCTGATAATTTCTCCTTGCTATCAATGAAATTTATTTTTTCTTCTCTCATATTTTTTGTCTTGTTTTTCATCTGAATCTTTTATGTTTTTGATGTTATGACAAAAAGGGGGAGAAAAATGTGATAAATGATTTAATTTATTTTATCAGTTGCTGGGAGAAAGGCTCCACATTTCTAACAGAACTAGCAAGTTCTATGTCTTTGAGTGTTTTGCAGGAATTGAAGATCTTATTTAAAAGCTCAACATGAGAAGCAAAGACATGGGAAAAAGCAATTCTGTATAGAAACAAGCTCATGGAAATTGAAGCAAGCTGAGTGCTATAAAGCTTCAAGATCAGAAGCAAGAAGGAAGAATGTTCTGATATTCTAATGATAGAATATGCTTTAACTCATTCTTACTCCTTATATGTTCTGATGCATGTTTTTAGTTCTAAAATATGCTCTGTAACATTACTGTTGTTTGTTCTGATACATATTATATGTTCTGATACATATTTTATGTTCTGATTCATTCATGCTGACTTTTCTCGTTTAGTTTGTTCTGTAACATTTCAGGATGTAGAGATGCTCTGATGATGCTCTGGTACATTCAACAATGTTCTGATACAATCTAGCATGCAATGATTCAAGAAGAAATTCAAGTTCTGAAGTTGTCCTATGGAAGCAAGAATCAGAAGCTTTGAATGTTCTGAAGATCTAAGCATATGTAAACGTCTCAACTGAAATGGAAAATACTCAGGGAAGTCCTTTATTTATAAATTTCTTCTAGTATTTATTTCAGGGGGAGATTATTTATCTCAGGGGGAGATTGTTAATCTCAGGGGGAGACATATTCACACACAATGTCTATATGCTTATGCTATAGCTGTATAATTGTCTTTAGCCGTCTGAAATTCTGATTGCAAATTCATATCATTTATGTATGTTTTTGTCATCATAAAAAAGGGGGAGATTGTTAGAACAAGATTTGTTCTGATCAATATTCTTAGTTTTGATGATAACAAGCATATGAATTTTGTATGAGATAATGTGGTACTCTAATACTATGCAATTTCCATTTCAAGAATTATATAAAGAGTGTGCACAAAATCAGCGCAAGAAGCACTGACTCAGAAGGTTCAGCATGCAACATTAGAACATGGTCTGGCAAGACATCAGAAGATAGTCAAGCAGAATCAGAAGATGGGTCTATGGAAGCATCAGAAGAACTTGATATCAGAAGCAGAAGCACTGAAGTCTCATGGTATCACGCTAAGAAGCACTTCAAGGTCAGAAGACAAGAAGATGCTCTGCACCAAGCTGTTTGACTCTGATGATATTCAAACGTTGTTTACACAAACATCAGATCAGAAGCAAGTACAAGATGGCAGGCTACACTGACTGACAAAAGGAACGTTAGAAGCTATTAACGGCAACGTCAGTAGACATAGCGAAAGCAAGGCTCGAGGTAGTTGACAAAAGAGTGAAACATTAAATGCAATGTTGTACGGATTACGCAAAGCATTAAATGCTCCCAACGGTCATCTTCTCAAGCGCCTATAAATATGAAGTTCTAATGAGAAGCTCAATACAACACTTGCGCATTATACAGAAACGCTGTCAAATTCAAAAGCTCTCAAACTTCATCATCAAACTCACTACATTGCTGTTGTAATATCTTAGTGAGATTTAAGCTTAAACTTAAGAGAAAATCACAGTTGTGATAATAGCTTTATAAGAAGCATTGTAACTCTTAAAAGAATTTGTTTACATTAAGTTGTAAGAACTAGAGTGATCAGGTTGTTGATTAGTATACTCTAGAAAGTCTTAGAAGGTATCTAAGCATATTGTTCCTAGAGTGATCAGGTTGTGATCAGTATACTCTAGAAGACTTAGCAGTTGTCTAAGTGGAAAACCATTGTAATCTCGTGTGATTAGTGGATTAAATCCTCAGGTGAGGTAAATCACTCCAAGGGGGTGGACTGGAGTAGTTTAGTTAACAACGTACCAGGATAAAAATCATTGTGCAAATAGTTTTTATCTTACAAGTTTTAAAGCTACACTTATTCAAACCCCCCCTTTCTAAGTGTTTTTCTATCCTTCATTTATTGTTTATCTCATATGAATAGTATTTCTAAAGGGGAAAATTTTGAAAACCCAATTCAAACCCCCCTTTTATTGTGTTTTTCTCTACCTTTAACTACTTACCAGGTACACCCAGGACGACGACAAGAAGGAGGACCATGCCAGAAGGAATGATTATAGGAAGCGAGACAAATCACCTAGGAAAAAGAAATCCCCCCGCAAGGGAATAGGGCCCATACAGAAAACCATATAGGCCGTTAGTGGGGCTATAGGAAAGAAAGACATCAATGTCAACGAGGAGGGGTAGTGAAAAAGGATAGCATAATTACATTGCAATAATCACTAGAGGTCTTTCTCGACCAAAAACCCTCCAAAGAGACGATAAAAAAGAATCTTCGGGCTAATGGTGGTTACAAATTAAGAAGTAGAATGTCGTAAAGGAAAATCATATATACCTATTCTCGAATTCCAGAGTAGTGAAAAGATTGGCAGAATCCCAAATGAAAAATTTCCTTCTAAAATAACAATAACCATAGCCAACTTTGATGTGTCTAGAATCCTCATCAACCGTGGCGGGGGGGGGGGGGGGAGTTCTTGTTACATTAAAAGCTTGGACTTAAAAAAGACAAATCATGGAAATATAAGGGATGTGACATACAAAATTTTAATGACATAGTCACTCGCCCCTGGGAGAAGGAAGGGACATCAGGACAGATGGCCTACTATTCTTAGTAGTTTTTTTTTGTTGCATAAGGGTCTATAACTGTTTCCTGGGCAAACTCTTCACAACATTGTTGGACGTAGTGACCTCTTCGGTGCACTTAAAAATCAAGTACCTCAATATTCATAACGAGCCGGTGACGATATGCACCAAACTGTTTAGAGCACGAAAGATATATAAGTCATTGCAATGCAACCAAAAGGGGAAGGATAAAGATAATGCGATGGAAATCAATGTGGCTTCCCTCACAAAGCATTTGAAAGAAATGCTGATTGAACCGCCAAAAGAAGATACCAGTGTCTTTAAAATATTTTTGGACATGTGACTCCAAACACAAGAAGAGGGTGTTGTGGGGGTTTGAAAAAGATTGATCTAAAATAAAATCATTTGGAAAATCAATGTTTGAAAATAATTTAAAACCAATATGAGGAAGGACTCACCTCGGTGAAGGCATGATCCAGACCACCCTAGTTGCGCGGAGGCGAAAATAGTATCCAATGTCTCATGATCTACCCACACAACTAAGTTATCTTGTGTTGTGTTCCAGTCTCTTTAACAAGAGTTGTCCATTTTAAATGGGCTGCCAACAAACAAAAGGAAACGAACATAAGTGGAAGTATGGGGTCGATATAAATTTAAGCCTTGCATCCTTGTAAAAAGTCATCTATGACAAGGGATTTCGCCAAGTGCATGACATGAATGACCAAAATACCTAACATCTTCTTTATAGTAGATATCACCACCCAACGTTCCATCATCAATTGTGATTTTCTCCTTCAAACCTTCTATAACTCTTTTCTATAAAAATCCTAGTAACATAAACAAATATAGAAGGAGAGAAAGGTTTTGAAGTGTTACCTTGAATAAGATGAATTTGATGACTCGCATGATGTATGCTCCACAACAGGAGGTGGCACAAATGTATTGGAGTGATAACTAATTAAAGGATATTGACGAAGATAAAAGAAGTTGGAAACACAAAAGAAGAGCTTTCAAGATTCATGAACTACAAATGGGGAAATGATAACCCGAGGACTCCTCATATATCTTCCCACGAAGACGCCCGTACGATCCACATCAATAGAAGTTGGGAAACACGAAGTGCACCACCACTGGTCGTGATCTTACCATCATATTATTCAGAACACCCAAATATGCTAGTCATGAAGATATCAATGCTACCAAACATAGGGTCGCTTGTCGAGACTCCCATGTGAAACGTTGTTAATCATGATGGAGACATTTAATGTGTATGTTCCTAATGTTATTGATGTCACACCAGAGCTCTTCCACTTCCTTCTCCAATAAGTCGGACTGAAGACATGCATGACAAGCCCTCATTCCACAAGCAAGAATAAGGGTTTGGAGGGAAACTATTCTGAGCCACACATAAGGCCCATAATGAAAGACCCAATAACAAGCATTGCAAGGAAGGACGCGCGGAATAAATGAGATTTCACCACAGTTGAAGAAATGTAATTCCGGCCTCCAATGCATTTTCTACCGTTTTATCTAACCGGACAACAAATCGCGTGAGTCACCGGATCTCACAAAGACGGTTTTGACCGCTCACACCTTATAAAGTTCAGTACGCTCAATTTTAAGTATTCTCTCATTCACACCTTCAATACTTTCTCATTCATTCACTTAATTAAACATCTGATTGCTAGTCTTGCAAGTCCATCCCCACTCTGACGTGTCAACAACTCACTCAATTGCACCCAAACTCTATTTCATTTTATCTCCAAGTATTTGTACAAGTACTACTTCTAAATATTAATAATCTGTTGTAGTAAATTAATAGCACACTGGAGTATACTTTAAACTTAAAATTAGAGGTTATTTCGTTTAAAAGTAGCACCATTAATTTGAGTTTCTGCTAAGAGATGCTTACTGTTACTAGCAATTGAAAGGGCATATTTTTTGAATTGCCTAGTTACTACTTAGTCAACATCATAGATTTAAATATGGAAAATTTTATTCCCCTCTCATTCACGTGTATATATGTGTATTCATCAAGAGGTAGCAGGAGTATATTTAATGCTTTGGTATTAGTCATTTTCACATGTTGTGCATACCTACTAATATTATGTATATATACTACCAATTAATCTATCTTATATAGTTATATGTGATTCCAAAGTATATATAAATCAAACATAAAGGCTCACTGTGTATTGTCCTTGTCGTCATAAATATATTCGAATGCTTATTTATATATATGGAAGAAAGGCATGTGTTAACAATTGAATGTGCATCTAGGCAAAAATACATGTAAAGCATTTCTTTTACAGAATATATAAGCAATCATTCAAGTGGATTTTAATGAATTCAGTAAAAAAAAACTGGATTTCTATCTATAAATAAGTTGTAATTTTTGAAAAATTATAGTAAAAAGATTAATAGAGATCACTCTTAATATTCAGTTTACTCCCTGCATCTAAATGCACACTGCCAGTATTTGTAGAGGATTGCGATTCTACAGAGTCTAAAATACAAAAAGGGCATATTCTTATTTATATGGTTATTTAAATAAAAAAGTTAAAAATAATTATCAAATATAATAAAAAATAAAACAATAATTACTATGTCAGTTGTCACATAAATTGTAGAGATTTGTATCATTCTTTTTTTCTCTTATATGAGTTGGGTTTAACTTATTTTAAAAGTAAATTCTTTTACTTTATTCTAAATCATAGTCTTTAAATTAAATTTAATTCAATAATGTTAAACAAAAATGCTATTTTAATCATTAGATTAGATTTAATACAGATGCTATTGATTTAGAGTAAATTAAAAAAATCATTCTTGAGTTGAACTCTAATGTGTGTGTATATATATATATATATATATATATATATATATATATATATATATATATATATATATATATATATATATATATATATATATATATATATATATATAGAATGCTATAACACACTAAGTTATTTTTATAAAGGTGTGTATTATTATGGTGCATCTTTTTAATTTAATATTAAAACTTTTTTTCTCCTAAGGTATGTTTGGATCATAAGAGAAAATAGGAGGAAAGAAAGTAAAATGAAAGAAAGCCTAAGAAAAAAAAGAGAGTAGAAAGTAAAATAATTTTTAAATTGTTTGATATAAGAGAAAGTGAAAGGAAAATAAAAAGTGAGAGAAAAAAATTATATACATTTGCCAATTACAAAAATGACCTTAATAATTTTATTTAAATTTATAGTTCTTATTTGTTAACTTTAATTAAATTTTAAGTGAAATTGTTTATACTTCTTTAAACAATTTAGTTTTATATTCTCTTTCGTCCAATATAGGTGGGAAAGGATTTCTTTGTGGACCCCACCTATTTCTTTCTTTTCTTTCCTTTTTATAGTGCTACCAAACAGTTAATTTTTTTCATTCATTTTCTTTTGAAAAAAAGTTTAAATAACTATGTTTTAAATAAAGGCTTAATACATTCTTTGGTCCTTTAACTTAATTTCAGATTTCACTTTAATCATTTATTTAATAAATGTTACATGTTAGTCCCTTAAAAATAATTCCGTTAGTATATTTGATCCTTTCCGTTAAATTTGGTAAAAAAAAAAAAGTTAACTTCTCCTTAGGTGGCAATCTAGTTGGATTTATTTTATTATCTGGCTTTATATCATGGGTGCTTTTTCCACGTGGATTTAAAACATAATCTCTCTCTTCTTCCATCCCAAAACCCTAGCCGCCAACTTCTTTTCTCTTCTCCTCATTCTCACATCTATTTACATTCCAAAAACTTCCTTCATTTTCTTTTCCATTGCTGCTCATACCTTCAAACAACTCTAAGTATATACATTTTCTTTCAAATTTTAATTAATTGTTGCCTCACACCTCCATCGTTGCATTTATATGTAATGACAGGAGAATCACCAACGGAGAATTGGATTTCGTCTTGCATCAATTGAATCGGAGGCCGCGGTGAAGCTTTCTGTTCTTTTGCAACTGCTATATCTCTCATCTCAACTCCATATTTACATAATCAGTAACATTTTTTTGAATGGTACATTTTGAATCTCAGATCCAACATTTTTTTGTTTAGATTTATTGATTAAAATGTAATTGGTGTTATAGATCTTGAATGGTACTTTTTGAATCTGAGAAAAAATATTTTTGGTTTTTTCTTTGTTTGGATTTAGGTGTTATATTTCTTTGTTTGGATTTCGTTATATATTATTGGTTTTCTCTTATTGATTGAATTAATTATGTGTGATATTTATGTTTATAAGTGTAATATTATTAGTTGTAATGCTCTGCTTGTAAGTGATAATGTTTATATATTTTTAGAGTTTATAAGTGATAATGTTTGATTTATTCTACTTGATATTAAGCAGCAATTAAATATTTCCTTGGGGGATTGGTTTTGACTCTTCACTCATCAAGAATTGAAGCAAGTTCATAGTTGGTCAATTGGGGGAGCTCGAACTCTCTAGCGCCGCCATGTCCATCTCGTTTGCTGGTGTCATTGGTTTTAGCTTCCTGGTGGTAGTTCTTACTAGTTAGTTTTTTCATTTTCATTTTCTGAAACAATCTTGTTTAAGTGGTTTCTATTATTTGATTGTGATTGTTTTCTGTTTTTTTATAGATTGGTTTGAAGTTTGGTGAATTATACAATATAATTTTAACACATTAAAATGTTTCAACCAATATCTTTTTACTGCTATAAATTTTTGTATTTGTTATGTAATTGTCTTTGTTTTAACATTAAGTGTGAATTGATATTTGTAGGTATCATAATGGTTTTTTAGGACATTTCCTTCTTTACATGATGACCCCTGAAGCACTTGATAAAAGTAAAGAAGTTGGTGCAGTGGATAAATTATTCTGTTAACACTTTTCTAGAAATTGGGCCATTGTTGTTCATTATTCATTCAATGAGGAAGAACATGTCAATCGTATTGTTGAGAGGCTTTAAATTTTTTTGTATAGTAACCGGCTTGATTACTCTGTTTTGAGAGTATTTATTGATTATTGTTATAGCAATGCAGTGTTATATTTTTTTCACATTATTAACGATTTGCGGGGGTTTTTAACCTCTGGAAATAAAATCTCTCAAGTTTAAATAAAATAGAATTTTTTTAATACATATGATGAGTCAGCTTATTAACAAATGTCTTGCTGTCATGCCACATAAGCGAAGTTAACGTTTTTTCAAAAAATTTAACGGTAAGGACCAATTAGACTAACGGAACCAATTTTAAAGGACTAATATGTAACGTTTATTAAATAAGGGACTAAAGTGAAACCTGAAATTAAGTTAAAGGACTTGAGAACTAATTAAGCCTTAAATAAAAAACAAAAAAAAAACCAAGTTTTCAAGTGTCTAGGTTTGGGAAACCGTAAAATTGTATGCGCCAAATGAAATGACGTAATAGAAGGACAAATAGGTGTATGCGCTATTTCATTTGGCTTGCCTTAATTGGACATACATTTGCGCCAAATGAAATGGCGCATTATGTATTTTTTTTTTTGATTTAGCCATTCAAAATGGCGCATAAGCCCATGTTTATTTTTTTTATTTTTAATTTTTAATTTTTCTAATTAACATTTAGAGACCTATTTTGACATCCGGTAATAGAAATCGAAAAAACGGGTCTATATAAAAAACCGGAAATAACAAATTTTGTTACTTTTAGGGTTTGGATACAACGAAAACAACTGATTATCGAAAACCTAACAAAATGCCTAATGTCTTCCATCGCCAAGATAACCATCTGTCTGCACTGAGGTCTTGTTATCACACGCCGAGCACGGTCATTGACGTCGCCGTGAACCCTAGGACAACCCCTATCACCCCTACCCCTTCGTGGTTCTTGTTGTAATTGTGTAGCTGGGCCTGCAAGTGTGTTGAATGACTCGTCGCTGTCAATGAATTCGTCAACGCCACCATAATTTCCCAGAAATCGACTATCGTAAAGTAGGTTACCCAAGCCCTCAAAAGTGCTAAATGGTGGTGGGGGAGTAGTTTGGGATACGGCTTCCGGGAAGTAACACCCAGCAGCACTTGTAGTACCTTGATAAATCTCAAATTGATTGGACGGTGTTGCAAACCCAAAGGGTGTACCATGGTGAGATTATTCAGCATTTGGACCCTCGTTAGGACTTAGATGGAGCCTTGACGAACCAGGCTCAATGTTTTGGCCGAACAACCTTGTGTACCTGTTAGCTGAAGATTTCGTTTTATAGTGTTTGTCCTTCGAAGGAGTAGGAAATCGAAGGAAAGATGGTTACTGATGGCCATCCCTTAAAAAGTAAAAGAATGGCTACTGATGGTCATGCTTCGAGAATAAGGACTTCTAAGTTCGATGAAGATAGTGAACACTGGAAGACTAATGAAAGCATATGTCTTCGGGACTTAGACAAAATTTATAGAATATGTATTTAAGTATTACTACTTAGCGTGTTTTCGTAGTGTTTTTTAATACACTGCCACGCGTCGAAGACGGACTCAGGCGGGAAGATTTGAAATTCGAAGACGGTTTCGTAACTGTCCAATAACAGATGGCTTCGCTGGAAGTTCTTATGAGAAACGTGGCAGCAGATTAGTGTAGGACCGTTAAGGTCGAAACTAGTATAAATAGGAGTCTTAATGTTAGGATTCGGGGTGTTCATTTTGTACAAATCACTCACATATTTACTCAAGTATCAAGCGTTAAGAGAAAGAGTTCGCTGAGAAAATGTACGTATGACACCACCATTTTAATACATGTGTATTGTATTTCGTTTTCGAATATATTTTAGAATTACTGCATTCCAGTTACTTCTTGTCATTTACATTCCTGTATCTTTATTTTAATATCACTTACTTTCGAATTTACTTTCACGATTATTTACTTTCAAAATCTTTAACGTTTCTGCAGTTTAAGATTCTTTATGTTTTAACAGTCTTTAAGTTTCATATGTTATGTTACTTATCTTTTCGTTGAAGTTACAATTACATATAACAAAGTAATTATCAAGATTATTTGTTCTTTAATCGAACAACGCTTATCGAAGAGGACGAATCACGAATATGATTCGAATGAACATTGATAACAATCTTTTTGACTATGTGTCCTAGGATCAATCTAGTCGATCCTGCGAGTAACCAAATCATATTTATTATAGTTTGGAAGACTAGCGGTTGTTTACCGGAAATCACCGTAAACAAATTGGCACGCCCAGTGGGACAGTGTCAAGCGGATTGTTTTAATCAATTGCTTTGTTTTTGTCTAGACAATATCAAGATCTTGTATGAACCTTAGGAACGGTAAATTAAAGAACAGTGCACAACCGATTCCCAAACGAAGGTACAACAGGAAAATGGTCGTTACGGCCAGTACAGGGGGTGATCAGGATCCCCCACAAGGTTCAGGATCAGGAGCGGCAAACTCGACTTCCACTCAAGGAACACGGAATACAACGGGTCCAAATGGATCGAGACCTGCAGATAACTCCCAGGCTATGCCTGAAAATACTACAGGACCCTCAGGGACTGTTCCAGTTTCAGCGTCGACAACCGCACCCTCATCCACAAGTGCAGAGGAAGTACTGTTTCCCTTGACAAATGCTGCAAACAATTCGTTTGGTCAAGGCACAAATTCTGCTTTCGAATGGAGACCAAATAGTACATATGGAATGCCATACCCATATGGAACAGACGTACGAGGGGCAAGACCTGTGAATGCCTCAACTAATAATGCGACATTTTCACCGAATGTTAGTTCAGTGGGTCGAAGTGCACGCAACACTAGTTTTTCTACCCAAATACCCCACTTCACCATAAATAACCAAGCAGCATTTCGACAAGAAATGGATGCAAGCAACCATGATATGGTAGGGGTTTTGGCCAGAGAATTAACTTCAGTCTTGAGCCCACTAAAGGCAAATGTTACTACTACAAATAGAGAAAACGTAGAAATTTTCCAAAAAATATCATCTCAAATGAATCGAATGGCAGAATTCATGGGAGTACCACCGCCTAAAAGGAAAGACAAACAGCCCTCGAATCAAGAAGAGAGGCCTATTTTGGAGCGCGTACAAGATATAGTCCCGCCACCTAGGACAGCTACTAGGGATATAGGACCCTCACGAAGAACGGAGTCGTTCGAAAGAACTCCAGTAATTAACTTAGAGGATTCAAGTCAAAGGACCATCCCCTTTCGACAGGAAATGGAGGAAGAGCGACCCAGATTGAGGATTGTGGGTAGGGACGAACATCCAGATGAGATTGTCCAAAGAGTTAGAAGAGAAAATCTGGCCACAGAAAATAATTTAACTGCCATGATAGAAAGGGTTATGGCCAATAATGGCCTTAGTACTGGACTTAGACGTCCAAATTATACATCCCCTATATCAGACTATATCATGCAGACAGAATTGCCTAGGGGAACTAAGGTTCCCAAATTCACAAAATTTTCAGGCGAAACTAATGAGTCAACCGTAGAACATATTGCTAGATATTTGACAGAAGCAGGAGACTTAGCGGGAAATGAGGATTTAAGGATCAAATATTTCCCTAGTTCGCTGACAAAAAATGCCTTCATTTGGTTCACTACTTTGCCACCAAATTCGATAGATGCGTGGGCATACTTAGAAAGGCTGTTCCATGAGCAATTCTACATGGGTCAAACTAAGATAAGTCTGAAAGAATTGGCCAGTGTTAAGAGAAAATTCACAGAAACAATTGATGACTACTTGAATAGGTTCCGCCTGTTGAAATCAAGATGTTTTACAACAGTTCCGGAGCATGAACTCGTCGAAATGGCTGCGGGTGGTCTGGATTATTCAATAAGAAAGAAACTAGATACCCAATACCTCAGGGACATGGCCCAATTAGCAGATAGGGTTCGACAGGTCGAACGCCTGAAGGCAGAAAAAGCTAGGGCAAATAAAAGTTATAAGAAGGAAAGAGTGGCATACGTCGAAGCCGAGGATGTTGATGATGAGTCTTTCAATGACTCATATAGCCCTGAAGAAGTCGAAATAGACTTGGCTGAGTTGAAAGAAGCGCCACCTTATGCTTGCAAATTGTTAAATCCTGCAAATGGAAAAAACCCAGTAGAAAATGATAAGAATGATAGGTTCCCTAAGAAAACTTATACATTTGACATTACCAAGTGTGATGAAATATTTGATTTACTGGTAAAAGATGGCCAAATGATACTACCTCCAAATTCCAAAATTCCTCCGTTGGAACAACGGAAGAAAAGAGGTTTTTGTAAATATCATGGTTTTTTAGGCCATAAAACTTCTCAATGTTTTCTTTTCAGGGATCTAATTCAAAATGCTCTCAATGATGGAAGGTTGAAGTTTGCTGACAAGACCAAGAGTCAAATGAGGGTAGATACCAATCCTCTGAACATTGCTGACGCTAGCTTCTGTGAGGTAGAAGATATCAACATGGTGGAGGCGTCTGAAGTCGAAGTTGTGGAAACTAAAACAATGTTCAATGGAAAGCAGGCTACTGAAAGCCTAAATGGTGACATAATCTTCAATACTGATGTTGAAGAATCTTCCAAGACAAAGATAACTGAAGCCTCGAAGGAAGAAAACAGCGAGGCCACTGAAGACCTCAGGATGAAACTCCAGAAAATCCAAATCTCTGAAGTTCCTCCAGCAGCAGTTAACATGGTCAGCGCCAGACGCCCAGTGTCTGAGTTTGGCGAATTAGAGACATGGCTGACGAGGCAAAATGGGGGCATCGAAGTTCCGCCAAAAACCGAAAGCCTCAAAGAATATCTCTGGAATTGTCATGAGCGAAATGGTGGTAAGCAATGGATGTGTCCAAGGTGTTCGATCATGCTGAATCGAAGAGTCGAAGCCAACTTCGAAAGGGCTCGACGCGAAAGATGGGAACACCCAGGAAGAGAGCCAGATCCCCTACTACAACCGTACCCAAAGATGGAGGAAAGCTTGGTAGGATTTTTGGTCAGATGCCACAAAGGAAACACTGAAGTTGCTCTGTGCCCTAGATGTGGGGCAATCTATGATGAAAGGCTCGCACGATCATTCGAACGTGTGTACTGCCATATAAGTAGAGAAACTCAGGGGCTGCGTCCTAACCTTTATGGTTTCGACAGATGGACTCCAACAAAGAGGCCTGATAGCCCACACCCTAGAGCTCGAAGGGTGACTTTCAAAGTCCCTGCAGATGCACCCAGGGATAGGTGGGTGCAAGCTGATGCAAGAACCAACAAATGGCGAAGTTGGGACCAAGATGGAAGAACCGCAATGGCATATAGGAAACAATTTCAAAGACCAAATCGAGAGGCGAATCGATTGGAGAATTATAAAGGAAAAAATCCTATGTCTCGGTCCCAGTGGAGAAGGCATCAGAGGATGAAAAAGTCTCAGAAGGAATACAGGCCAAGAGAAGCTGGAGAATCTAGTAGCAACCAAGTCTCATACCAGGGGGCAAAGTCAAACAAACCTCCGGTGGAACGCAGATTATTCGAAGCTGAAAAACTCTTGGATGAAGAAGAGAAGATGCGTTCAAACTCTTGGAAAGAAGAGGACAGAATGACAAATGATTTTGATTCTGATGGAGTGTCATCCATAAATCTGAATTGCAATGTGGTATCCGTACTCCCTCACGAATTTAATCAGGAAACTGAAGTAGAAGACTGTGAAGAGGCTGATATCGAAGAAATGACAAAACACAGACCTGTGTGTTACTATGTGCTGAATAATGGTGCAGTAGAAGAACAGAATGCTTTCTTCGAAAGACCGGATGAGGGTATGCGAAACCATTTGAAGCCACTCTACATCAGGGCTAAGATTGAGAATGTTGGCATTAATAAAGTCCTAGTTGATGGAGGAGCAGCAGTGAACCTAATGCCTCAATACATGCTGAAAAGAATTGGTATGTTCGATACAGATATAAAGCCACATAACATGGTTTTATCTAACTATGAAGGCAAAATAGGACAAACATTGGGAGTTGTTCAAGTCAACTTGACAGTAGGCTCAGTTACCAGGCCAACCATGTTCATGGTTATACCAGCAAAAGAAAACTACAACCTTTTGCTTGGTAGGGAATGGATTCATGGGGTAGCAGCTGTACCCTCAACAATGCATCAGAGGGTGACAATTTGGAGAGAAGATGGTATAGTGGAGAATATCGAAGGTGATCAGAGTTACTACATGGCTGAAGTCAACCAGGTGAATAAAACCAACTTCGATAGAAACCTGGCAAACATAGGCCCTTGTCATGCGGCTGAAGAGATGTATACCCCAAATAAAAATGCATTGTACTATTTGACTTTACACCCAAATGGATTCCAATGGGATAGAGAGATCATGGATGGTCCACCAGATACAGCACCATTGGAGAATTATCCAACAGTACGGCCAACAGGCTGGGACGATGACATTAATCATGTCTGAGTCTGTGTTCTTCGAAAAGATTTCGGCCTATGTGGCCGAGAACAAAAGAAAGGCGGCTCTCGAAGCCGAACTATCAAGTACAAAGATAGATACAGTTCTAACCAAAGAAGGAATAACAGAATTGGAAATACGTACGAGTTTCGAACTCCCTGAAGACACGGTTCCAGTTGAAGAGATCATAAGAGAAGAACCAAGTCAAAGGTTGGATGCAATATACGACGAGGAACCTTTGGGATTCGAAAAAGACCCGATGGCGTCGAACATAAAGATGTTGGCCCAAGATCCACTTGAAGAAGTAAATCTTGGAGACAATGATCAAAAGATAATAACATATATCAGCGCGAAAATAGAACCAGAGTTGAAAGCAACGGTCATCAAAATGTTGAAAGAAAACAGAGATTGTTTCGCTTGGGATTATGATGAGATGCCTGGTCTTGGAAGGGATTTAGTTGAATTGAAATTACCAACAAAAGAAGGGAAGAAGCCAATAAAGCAAACTCCCAGAAGATTTGCGCCAGAGATTCACTCGAAGATTAAAGCAGAGGTCGAAAGACTCTTACGTTGTAAATTTATCCAAACTACAAGGTATGTTGAGTGGATTGCTAATATAGTACCTGTAATTAAAAAGAATGGTTCATTAAGAGTATGCATAGACTTTCGTGACCTTAATGCAGCTACTCCTAAAGACGAGTATCCCATGCCTGTAGCAGAAATGCTAATAGACTCAGCCGCAGGTTTTGAGTATTTGAGCATGTTGGATGGATATTCGGGATACAATCAAATTTTTATAGCAGAAGATGATGTATCCAAAACAGCATTTCGTTGCCCAGGAGCAATAGGCACTTACGAATGGGTTGTGATGCCTTTTGGTTTGAAAAACACTGGGGCAACTTATCAAAGAGCAATGAATTCCATATTTCATGACTTTATAGAAACATTCATGCAAGTGTATATAGACGACATTGTGGTAAAATCTACCTCGGGTATCAGTCATCTCGATCATCTGAGCCAATCATTCGAAAGAATGAGGAAATATGGCTTGAAGATGAACCCCCTTAAATGTGCTTTCTTTGTGCAGGCAGGTGATTTTTTGGGTTTCGTAGTCCACAAAAAAGGGATAGAAATCAACCAAAACAAAACAAAAGCCATTATGGAAACCAAGTCTCCATCCACAAAGAAAGAATTACAATCACTATTGGGTAAGATAAATTTCTTAAGAAGATTCATCTCTAACTTAAGTGGACGCACGCAAGCTTTCTCGCCTCTACTACGGCTTAAGCAAGGAAGGTTCGAATGGCGTGCAGAACATCAAGAAGCTTTCGATCAGATAAAGCAATATTTGACGTGTCCACCAATTCTGTCTCCCCCAAATAGGAAGAAGCACATGCGCCTATATATTTCAGCGTCAGATAAAACAATAGGCAGCATGCTGGCCCAAGAAGATGAGAATGGCATCGAAAGAGCCATTTATTACCTAAGTAGAGTACTCAATGATGCAGAGACTAGATATACCGATATAGAAAGACTCTGCCTTTGTTTGTATTTCTCCTGTATCAAACTTAAGTATTATATAAAGCCAGTTGATGTTTACGTTTCATCTCATTGTGATGTTATAAAACACATGTTATCTAAGCCAATACTACATAGTCGAATTGGCAAGTGGGCTTTGGCCCTTACTGAATATTCACTAATATTTCAGCCTCTCAAGGCAATGAAAGGTCAAATTGTGTCGGACTTCATTGTCGACCATGCGGTGGTTGAGAATCATCAGCATTATGTAGATTTGAAACCTTGGAAGTTATATTTCGATGGTTCAACACATAGAGAGGGTACTGGCATTGGAATGTTGATAATTTCTCCTGATGGAATTCCAACAAAGCTCAAGTATAAAATCGAAGGTCCATTATGCTCCAATAATGAAGCTGAATACGAGGCATTAATTGTTGGACTTGAGGCTTTGTTAGAACTGGGGGCAACCAGAGTCAAAATTAAAGGAGACTCCGAATTGGTCATTAAACAATTGACAAAGGAATACAAATGTATCAAAGAGAATTTGATCATGTATTTTGTCATTACAAATAGGCTACTCAAGAAATTCGAATATGTGGAATTAAAACACGTATCAAGGGTGAATAACCAGGAAGCAAACGACTTGGCACAATTAGCTTCAGGATATAAAGTATCAAAAGAAAAGTTGGAAGAATTGATTGAAGTAAGAGGAAGAGCAATGTTTACTAAACTTTCGCCAAGGGATCTGGAGAACTCACAATTGGGTTATGCCAACAAAGAACAATTCGAGGTACTAAATATAGATTCATTGGCAGACACAGATTGGAGGAGTCCAATTATTAACTATCTGAGAAATCCTTCGACGGATACAGACAGGAAAATCAAGTATAGAGCCCTGTCATATTTTCTGATGGGAAATGAATTGTTCAAGAAAACTCCTGAAGGGGTATTGTTGAAATGCTTGGGAGAAGCAGAAGCATACTTGGCTCTGTCGAACGTACATAGTGGGGCATGTGGTGCACATCAAGCAGGGCACAAAATGAAATGGCTTTTGTTTCGATATGGGATGTATTGACCTTCGATGTTAAAAGATTGCATAGAGTTTGCAAAAGGGTGCCAAGAATGCCAAGAACATGCAGGTATCCAACACGCCCCAGCAAACGAACTAAGTACAATAGTAAAACCTTGGCCTTTCAGGGGATGGGCACTAGATTTGATTGGAGAAATTCACCCCAAGTCATCCAAAGGTCAAAGATACATTTTGGTAGGAATAGACTATTTCACAAAATGGGTCGAAGCAATACCACTGGCAAATGTGGATCAAGAGGCTGTGATTGAGTTTATTCAGAAACATATTATATATAGGTTTGGAATCCCAGAAAGTATAACAACGGATCAGGGATCAGTTTTTACTGGACGAAAAATGCAAGACTTTGCCAGAGAAATAGGTTTCAAGTTATTTACTTCTACACCTTATTATGCTCAAGCAAATGGACAGGTTGAAGCAGCAAACAAAGTAATAATTGGCCTTATTAAGAAACATGTGGGAAAGAGACCCAAGAATTGGCATAAGACTTTAGATCAAGCACTCTGGGCTTGTCGAACATCTCCAAAAGAAGCTACAAATACAACTCCTTTTCAGTTGACGTTTGGACATGACGTAGTACTCCCAATTGAGATATGTTTGCAATCAGTAAAAATACAAAGACAAGCAGACATCCCTCCCAACGTATACTGGGAATTAATGATGAATGAGTTAGTAGATTTGGACGAAGACAGACTTCGAGCACTGGAAATGATAAAGAGGCAAAAGGAAAGAGTGTCCAGAGCATATAATAAAAAGGTGAAAGGTAAAACTTTTGTTAATAATGATTTAGTTTGGAAAGTTATTTTACCTGTAGATCGAAAGAATCAGGCACTTGGTAAATGGTCCCCACATTGGGAAGGACCCTTTCGAATCTTAAAAGTATTCTCGAACAATGCTTACGAAATTGAAGAGTTAGCAGAGGATCGCAGGATCTTAAGAGTAAACGGGAAATATTTGAAGAGATATAAACCTAGCATGTACGAAGTAAAGATTGCAAAGACGTAGATACTCAGGGTACTACGAAAAGCCAAAATGGTCAGGCATGTGTCAAAAAATATACGCCACATTGATCAAAATGGCTTCACAATCAGAATGAATTATGGAAAGGAAAAGTCAAAGAAGACACCAAAATATATTTTCATTTCAAGCATAGAAGTACATTCATTACAAAAAGATCCAAAGAATAGGATCTGAGATTACAAAAAAAAAGAAAAGAAGGCATATAAAAAAAAAAACCTAAGGTAAAAACTTGCTAGTTAATCCTTTGGTCTAAACCTTCCAAAGACAGCACAGGAGAAGGTTCAGCCTCGAACATATCCCTGGCTCCAGAATCACGCATCCTCCTCACTACGCCTTTCTTAAGAAAAATGTAACTGAGGAGTCTCCCGTATGGAAGACAAGTCACACTCTCTCGACGGTCAACACCGATAGAGACAGCTTTAACAAGCCCTTTGAAGATCATCAAAGGAATGTTAATCTTCCTCCCTCGAAGACCACAGAGGATAAACTCCAGGTCTTCAACCATGATGTTGTTCTCATCGATCACCCGAGGTTGGAAGTTTCCTACGAGCATCTGGTGCCAGATCCTGATGGTTTTTGCACTGAAGCGATCACTGTCCATAAGTGTTCTCAACATGAGATGAGTAGTCATGCTGAAAACATTATCATCAAAAGTTGCTCCAGAATTATTGCATCTTATTAGATTAGCAATAGTAGTGGGAGTGATGCTAAGGTGAGCATGTCGAATTGATGAATCAATGGTGGCTCTACCTTCAGGATCTATGCGTAAAGACGCATTCATCCAGAACTCTGCCACCATGTTGGGGTAGATGGCACCCTCCAGGACTTCTTCAAAGTAGAAGTTCAGTTCTTGGTTAGCAAAGAGGGTTTCAATATTAATGAAGTGACGAACAAGTTCATCCTCAGAGAGTCTGAACTCACCCTTGATGAGAGCTTTGATATCATTAAAAGAGAGAGTTCCAGCCATTGCAAGGAAAAGTGGTGTTTTGAGAAAAAGTTGTGTGTTTTCTTTTTTTTTCTGTGTTTGGTCTGGAGAGAAAGCACATGAATGAAGAAATGAAGGTAATGTTAGACCCTTTATATAGAATGGGAATACTGAAGGGTGGTTTTACATTGTTAATGAGTGATTGGACTACGGTTGGTTTTCCAAAGTGAGAAGTTATGGCTTCCGCCGTTTCCCGCCCTTGGAAGTTGAGAAGTAATCATGAAACTGATGCACGCACGTCTTAAAACCGACGTTTTGGAGAAAGTGACGTCACTATTTAATAATGATTATGGCTAGGAGAAGTGGAAACGTCAAGTCTAGAGGCAAGAATGCTGTGAAAGATGTTCAGGTTCTACATGTTGCATTTAATAAAAGCACTGTAGAAAATCTAAAGATATATTTTGGCAGAAAGTTGAAAGATTTGCTAAAGTAATGCTGGCAAACATTATAGATATAAATGGGAATCAAGCATACAAATATTATATGTCTACAGTAGTCTCGATTATAAAATAAAGGTGCAATAAGTAACAAGATGGAAAACATCTAGTTAAAATCCTCAGGGAGATCCTTTTTGATCTTCAAGTATTGAGTCTCCCATGAAGACATACGAAGTTCAATTAGTGCCCGTTGTTTCTTCAATCTTTCGATCTCTGGCACTAACTTTTGTGCAGTCTCGAAATGTTTAATTCCTGACTGCACCACTTCGAGCAAATCTTGTTGATTAGATTTTTGTATGGCTGCTTGACAACTTTCAGCCTCCTTTATCTTGCCCTCGAGTACTTTTATTTTTTGTTTCCAGGAGCTGATTTTCTTCTCATAATCATCAATGGCCTTTTGATTCTCTGAATGTTTATGCTTGAGGGCCTCACCTTGTTTCGTTGCGTCCATAGCAGAATTCCATGAAGAGTCATGAGAGGCCATTGTCTCAGATAATTCTTTTTCGACATTTTGCTTTCGAAGAATGTTAGCCTGGAGTTGCTCAAGTAGAGAGCCTAGCAGAACAATCACCTCTGAAACTTCTGTGGAAACTTGAAGCAAATCTACTTTCTTTAGAAGTTGATTTAAGTTGTGACTCTTAATAGGTTCCCGGTTGAGAACATCTACAAGGTTGACCCCAAAGAATCTCTCTTTTATTTGTCGAAGGAGACTAGGAATATCTTCCTTGTCACTAGAATCTGCAGTTACAGCTGGTGAGACATTAAGTTCCGGAGGCGAAGGAGTATTCACATTCATGATAGCCTTTAAGAAACCAAGAGGATCAGTTTGCTTAAGTTGTTCAAGCTCCGAAGGAGTAGGCTTTGCAGGGGCAGGCGTCGAAGTTGTCTCAGGAATGGTTTTTGCGTCGGGAGTCGAAGTTCTCTGAGGATCTTGTTTTTCTGGTTGAGAAGTCTCTTCCATAGCATCTTTCTCCGACGCAGAATTCTCGTTGTCATGTGATTGCGGGTTCACATTGTCGCTGCCTGAGAATGGATGATCCTCTTCCAAATTTTTACCTTGATGAGTAGGTGGGGATTCGTCAGTAGATTGGCTTTCTTCGATTGGCTCATTAGGCAATATGGTGGCAATTGGCCTAACGTCTTCGAAGACTGGTGAGAGAACATGAGTTTTAGCTCGAGAAGTATCTGTTTTGAACGAAGCAAAGTTAGTCGTAAGGATAAACCTTTGAAGGGTTTAATTGACGAAAGTTAAAATTTAACAATTACCATAAAGTTTGTCAACATTAATGGTGAGGCCATGGTTCTTAAAACCGGAAGTAACAGTGCCAGCATCATCCTGCAATAACAAGGTAAAATGTCAGTGCAATTATTTAGTTAAAATCACAAGATAATATGTGGGACAAACCCAAAATACCTTGGTTAGGATATTGTCTGGACTTGAATTATGACTTTCCACAACGAAAGCATTGCTAGCAGTCTTCAAAGGAGACTCTTCAGAGGACGCCTTATTGCCAGGAGAAGCAGCTTTGGAAGGGCTTATCTTTTTCCCTTTTCTTGAAGGGGTAACAGCTTTGTGTTTCTTCTTGTGTCCTTGTCTAGTCTGAGGAGGGGATTTATCTTCGCCATCTGAGGCAGTTGTCAAAGAAGCTTTCCGCTTCGAGCCCGTTGGGGGTTTCGAGCTCTGGCAAGTAGAAGATAAGAGAGATGAGTACTATTCACAGATGGTACAAGATTGAGAATATGAGATGAGTATGTACCGTGGGCTTCTTATCGGTGACGATGGAATCACTCTCACTTGGTTTATTGCTTTTAGATGTCCCAGAGTCTTTTGGGGCAGAAGCTTCCTTAATCTTCCTCCTTCGTGCAACAGCTGTAGTTGAGACTGAAATCAGTATATCAGTAAAGAAAAGAAAAGTCAGTCGAAAAGATTGTCTTAATCCAAACCTTCAGGTATTGGAGTCAGGACACGAACATGTTTAAGATCTATATGAAGATGTCATTTGAAAGTATCCAAGGTATGCTTAGTCGGAACCACTCGTTCAGCGCGTTTTTTGGTACTCTCTCGAAGAATTTTGATAACATTCCCACACACAAACCAGTCTAGGAAAGGAGGACTTAGAGCCACACCAAAATCAGCACTTGGTAGTGGAGGGAATTTTGGAGGATTAAGTTTGAAAGCCACTTCATAACGTAGTTCTGGTCGAACATACGAGGGCAATTTCAACTTACTCAGTTTGGTGGAAAACTTTTCGCGCAAAGTGACTGCAGCCTCACGAACGGTCCGACTAAGATCATCAAGCCTATAGATAGTTTCAAAGAATTTTTGAAAAGCTTGGATTTCTTTAATATGAGTTGAAGTACCTTTTTGGAAATTCTCCTGCACATCAGTAAAAGCTGCGGTTAGTTCCTGAGCAAGGCTATCAGCATCAAAGATTTGAGAGCTATAATACTCCGTCCACCATTGATGAAAATTTGGTGTAGAGTAAAAAGTAGGTTCGAAAGGAATAGGAGAGAGATTGGTGATGCCAACATATTTGTTGATTTTTGGTTCACATTCTTCTTCAGTCAAATACAAAGTGTGGAAACACATATGGCTCCTTTTCTCATATAAGCACTTGGGTTTTATTTGAGCTAACCCAAATTGTCTCGAGACCAAATTTGGTTGATAGCACATGAGGATACATTGACCTTTTGACGGTCGAAGACGGTGGGAAAATAATCTTGGAGTCAGAAAGGCTTCCCAAATTTCCATAGATTCAATTTGTTGATCTTGAGATGTTGGTGGAAATTTTCGAGTAAACCATTCGGGACCTATTATTTTGTGTACAAATGGGGCCATAGAAGGATCGAACTGGTCACGCCGAGCAAACATCATTGAATACGCCAGGAAATGTTCATGAAGCTTTCCCATTTCTTCTTTTGGAGTTAGGTAAGCTAACCTGGTCCCCTCTATAGTTCGATTTCTGATTTTTCTATCCTCCTCGTTGACGTCTCCTCGAAAGGGAAGATGAGTTTCGAATGTAGCATTAAGCCACAGTTGCAATAGCCAGTAAGGACCAGCGTAAAGTAAACTACCTGATTTGAAATTCTTGGTAAGGTTTGCAGCTTCACTGAGGTTTTCATAAAGAGACCCCAGAAGCAGTTGGCTGAGATTGAGTTTTTTCCCAGCGTGCAACTGATTATCCATGCAAAGGTACCTCTTTGCAACCTGGATAGATCTTGAGCAGAAGGCACATCGTGAAAGCCATAATGCTAGAAAAGCAATATGCTCTTCATCAGATACTGTCGTTTCAGTGGTGATATGGTGCTTCTGGATGAATGCCGTATAAGTGACTTGCGAATCATTAAAACCAATAGTGTCATTATCCATTTCATTGGGATCGAAGGTTTCGCCAGTTGGTCGAAGTCCTGTAATAGCGGCCACATCGAAAAGCGTGGGGGTAACCATTCCACATGGGAGATGGAAAGTGTTGTGAGAAGCATCCCAAAAATGAACCGCTGCTACTAACATGGGTTGGTTGTATTCTAAACCCGTTTTTGACAGTTGAATCAAATCGTATATTCCTAACGATTTCCAGAAGGATTCTTTCTGTTTCTCTACTTTTTCTAACCAGGCATAGTACAAATCAGGATCTTTGGCTAAAGGGAATGACCTAAACACTTTTACAGAGTTGGTCATATAGTTTAACCTAATTTTTGTTAAAGCTAAAGGGGTTGCAGTTGAAGTTTCCTCAACGTTAGCAGATTTGCCTAAAGGAGAACGACCATCTTCATCTATCTTAATTTTGCTAACTAATGGTCTACTCTTGTAGTAAGCAGGGAAAAATTTATTCAAAGATGGGATATTTTCACTTGGTAATGGACCCATAAAGGCGAGAGTTTTTCCAGAAAGTTCAAAGGGAATGATTACCTGGGAAGCATAAATAGCGCGTATTTCTTCGGTGTTAGGGTTTGGAACGTACTCTTGTTCCCCAGAACGTGTTGTTGATTGGAGCTTCAGAGCAGGTTGAAGAACATTTGAAGATGAAGCCATGGAGAAATTTTTGGTTAAAAGAGCAAGATTCTAAAAAAAAAAAAATGAAGATGTTTCAGTTTTTTCGGTGAAGAAGATGAAGAAATAGGAATGAAAGGCTGTATAGAAGCATAAGATCAAGTATTTAAAGGTTTTAACGGAAACCCTTTTTGAATCTTTTGGGTAAAACCCAAGGGACACGTGGCGGCTGGTGATTTAATCCAACGGCGGTCGAATGAGTTAGCTTCACTCCTAGCATGTAGGAGTAATGATCAGGAAGTAAGGTTAAAACGTGGGAATGTAAGTTATGAGAAGACATCTTTGAAAATGACAAGACATTTCGGAAACAGTGTCATCAGTGATTATGACGTTAGTCAGCAGTCTTGGAACTTTCAAGGATCATAAAAAACGAAATCTTATAATGATAAGAAACGCCTATTTCTGTTGATTCTCGAAACAGGCATTTATTGGGGGCAATTTGTTAGCTGAAGATTTCGTTTTATAGTGTTTGTCCTTCGAAGGAGTAGGAAATCGAAGGAAAGATGGTTACTGATGGCCATCCCTTAAAAATTAAAAGAATGGCTACTGATGGTCATTGTGGGCCGTCCTTTCGGGCCATACCCCTCCGTGGCGTGGGATACGTGAACTGACTCCTTTTTGTCGATCGGACGCTTTCGCGTCGCTTTTTGAAAAAGTTTACAGAGTCGCCACCGACCTTTTATTTTATCCAATGAAGGAAAGGTTTATAAAAGAAACAGAAAAAAGACCTTTGAGAGATTCTGGGTAAGGGGGTAGGTTATACAAAGGGAAGGTGTTAGCACCCTTTGTATCCATGGTTATCCATGGGCTCTTTAGTTTGCTTAGCTCATTTGCTTTACTTTTCAATTGATTCGGAATGCTTTACCTGTGTTTTTGAAATACCTTTGCAAATAGAATTTGTAATGATCCTTGTGCGGATATATACAAATGCTTGTTTATCTTTCGAAAGATGTTTTGAAAAGATCGTTAATTTTGTAATGATCCGTGTTTGGATGTATACAAAATATTGTCTTTTGGAAAATTCGTTTAAAAAAACAACAGTGTATGAGAATTTTGTTTGTTTTGATTTTGAGCAAGCAAACTAGGAGGTCTACCCTGAGTTAGGAGGTCTTTATCCTTGTTCCCTTTAAAAATCTATCCATTCGTCGGATATAAACAAAAGGTTCGATTTTGTACTCGAAACAGTAGAAATGTAACTTTGATTTTGAAAAGAGTGACAAGGGATTACCCTAGGAGGTGCAAATGTGATTGTGATTGAATTCAGATATTTATCTTTGAAGTTAGTGATCTGACGGTTCAGTTTTATCTTTGACATACACGCAGTTTATATGGGTGCTGGAAATTAAAATGCGGAAATGTAAAGTGCAGAAAGTAAATCTACGCTATTACATCGATTGTGCGGGAAATGTAAACTAGCCTATTTACATGAATTTGACATCCTATACATTTATCTAGGAATTTTAAATTGCAAGAAATAAAAGGCATATTTTTGTATTTTTGTGATTTATTTTAAATATAATTAATGCATTATTAATTAATTTAAAATAAAGAAAAGATGGAAATATGATTAAACCTAGCAAATAAGTTTAAAAAATATGTACAAAATGTTTGTTAATTGATTTTAGAACAAAATTAATTTTTTTTGGAATTTTTGAAATTGTTTTTTGGATTTTTTAAGTTAATTAGAACATAATTATATAAATAATTATACAAATAATTAAAACTTAAAGATAAAATTATTCAAAATATGTACAAAATTAGTTTATAATATATAAATAATTTTTAACATTAAGAACAATTTTTTTTATGATTTTTTGATTGGTTAGAATAATTAAAAAGCAAATATATAAATATATACTAATTAATTATACAAAATATTGAAATTTTGAAGAAAATAAAATATTTTTATTTCAGAAAATAATATATATTTTTAGAAGTCTAAAATATTTTTTTGTGGGATTTTTTGAATTTTTAAAAAAGATTTTTAATTAATTTAACAAAGAAATTAAAATAAAATAGAAAATAAAATAGAAATAAAAGGATACTAATCCTGTGTGGTTTGATTGAGGGGCCATAGCATGGAACTGCGTGTCTGGAGCGTTGGATGGTGGATCAATGAGATCAGATGGTGTTCAAATTGAGACACATGGCACAAGCGTGAGCTGCAAAGCATTGGATCAGAAATTTTTTAAAATAAAAACACGCGCGCGCCCTGGCCAATAGGAAGGAGCCACGCATCATCTTCTTCACCAGACCCAGTCTTTTACACCTTGCGTTTGCAGGTGGTGTAAAAGCTTCCATCTATTACACCTGCAAAAAATAGCGAATGCAAGTAAAACGAAGCATTAATCTGGCGCGATACCATGGTTAAGTTCGTCTGGTTCATACGAATTCAATGGAACCTATTTGAACCTATAATTTGGCCTATTTCAGGAAACCCTAATTTTGAGCTATGAAACCCTAAAATGGCAGATGCATCAAACAGTCATGGAAATCCAATTGAAGCTCCAGAAACGACCAGAGCTTCAAACCAAACATAAATATGCAATTACATCGTGCTAGATTTACGTGTATGATCAGATATGAGTCAATCTTAGTTTGCACCAACCGTGGCTTGTATAGCTCGATTCAGTGGGTTTTAAGACTTGGAAATGATTTGAATAGTTTCAGTGAATCTTAGAGATGATGTTTAAGTGTTTAGTTTGAACTGAAACCAGCTGGAAATTAAAATTCGAATTTTAAATTTCCTTGAAAAAGAACAAGTGAGTACAAGTATGTTATACACTATTCTTTTGTTCTGAACTTGTCTCCCTTTGTTACTGAAGTATGCTAAGCTATATATAAGCATTTGAATGCTTATAATTGAAGCTAAGTTGCCTTGTTGCCTTTGTTGAAAGTTTGGTTTTTAAATATTAAAAACCTTGAATTTTTGACCAAGTCTTGACTTGCCTTCAATGCACTTGCCTTGCTCTCCAATCTTCTGCAAAAATCAGAGATTCTTTGTGGTGAGTCATGCTTGGAAGTTAAGCTACCATTATCCATGCATTTTCCTTTTAATTTTAATCTTAAAGTAAGATAAAATCATGCCAAAAATGGATAAAAATGATATGGGCTTAGTCTTGGTCGTGGGAGGCCCATAGTAACATGGAAATGATGTTTGAATGCTGAAAACTTGGCCCCATTTGGAAAAAATGCAATTTTGAACAATGTTGGTTTCATGCATTTTCCCAAAATTTAGCCAACTTCAACAAGGTGTAAATCCTTCAATTTTTGTCATATGAAGGAGATCTTGCACTTTTTAGAAACCTCAAAGAGTCCTCTAACCAATGTCTTTGGTCTCATGTCAAAATGATTTTTGAAGCTCCTTGTGTGTCCTTTTGAAAAAAGTGTCTTTTTGTTGACTTTGAAAATGACCTGTAATGTCTTTGATCATATTTTTCAAATGGTGAATCCAATGACCATGGGATCAATGGCATTTGAAAGATAATTGAATTTCCTTCAAAACAAGCTTTGGTTTGAATTTTTTGGATGAAGGATGAGAGAGTTATGATCAGTCAAAGTTGAGTTGACTTTTCAGGCAAAAACCCTAATTTTGAATCTTAGGGTTTTGTTGATTTTTGATCTTTCCTTGATGAATTGTGATCATCCAATGATCAAATGTTGAATCCTTTGACAAAATATGGACTTTGACAAAAAATTTCATTTTTGACTGTCAGTTGACTTTTTTGGTCAAACGGGTCGTCTGTTGACTGTTTGAGCTGCTGACGGTGCGTCTGAGTGAATTGAAGTTTGAAAATTTGTATGATGGTACTTTGAGATGTATGGATGTATATGAAATCCATTTGAGCTCTCAAAAACTTGTTGCTCCTGTTAAAACAAGAAAAACCCTGATTAGGGACTGTCTGTATAGGAGGCAGTTAAGCGTACCTGATTTTTGTGCAGTGCTGAGTTTCTGCTAATCGCGTGATATTCAGAAGACTTCTAACACAAAAATCTTGGAAATTTGAATTGTGAATGATTGATTTGATTGATTGTACAAATCACTGTGAATTGTACTGTCTGCAGTTTGTCTGTCAACCGACTGTTCGTGTACTGAAGCAGCAGTTAAAGTGAAAAAATCAACTGTCAAAGTTAATTTTCTTTTTTTTGTTGTTATTTTTGTTTTTTTGTTATATGTGAAGCATGAAAATTTATTTACATGACTTGTTAGAAACAGAAACATAATAAATAACTGGTATTTACGGTATGCGGGCAAAATTACCGATAATAACCTGAAAATTGTTTACTGCACAGAAATAGAAATATTTGACTGGCAGAAAACACACAAGTTAAGATTTGATTTTTGAAAAAGAGATTTGAAAAGATTTTGAAAATAATGGAATATAGTACAAAAGTTAGTGGGAAACCAAAAACAATTGTTACCAGTACAGTGTGAGTTTCCTGCTTTTGCGCCTGCAAAAAGATTTAACCCTGCATGAACTGTGTTAGTACTATTTATCTGTAAAATAAATAAATAGTATTTGTGAGGTAAAGAACAGTATTTGGCGTTTGCGTAAGAATAAATTCCACTGTAAGCCAAGTTACTGTGTAAGAAAAATTCTGAAAACCAAGTTCTTCATATGTCAGGATATTTTGAAAAATCCATGTTTATATGAGACTCTTAGTTTTCATATTGAAACTTTCCTGAAAAAAGAAGTGGGCAAATTTTGGGGTATAACAGTTGCCCCTATTCAATCTTCTTAAACCTGAAGAGATTGTCTGAAATCTGAGGGTAGAAGATGATTGAATAAATAGATGCCCTGAAAATTTGCACCTACCTTGATCAGCAGAGATGTTGGAAGTTGCATTTGAATGTTGTCTGTGAAATGTTGTTGGCAGATTGAAACATTACCTGAGATGGGCTTTCGGATGCCACCTGGACAATGTGTTGATGGTTTGTTCATCAGAATGAATCTGTTGATTATATCTTGATGAAGGATTTGAAAGTTGATCATTGTGGAACCGTCTGAGGTATCGCTTTAGATCTGCAATGTTAGATCGTTCTGGAACCGTCGGAGGTTTCGCCTTAGATCTGAAATGCTAGATCGTTCTGGAACCGTCGGAGGTATCGCCTTAGATCTGAAATGCTAGATCGTTCTGGAACCGTCGGAGGTATCGCCTTAGATCTGAAATGCTAGATCGTTCTGGAACCGTCTGAGGTATCGCCTTAGACTAGCAATGTTAGATGATAAATGAGTTGAGAATGAGAGTTCTTCAGAGTGAATCTTTGGTTTGATTGTATCTGAAAGGACTGCTTGTCTGAATAAGATTCAGGATGAACACTGCATGTGAGCGAGAACATCTTTGCTGAAGACATCTGTCTACCTGAAAAATCAAGTTAATGATATGCAATGTCTATGATGCATGTATGATATGAGATCCTCGAGCTAGAGGAGAAATATGCAAGTTATGTTGTGTATGAATATGCGTATGATGCATGATTATGAATGTGAATATGAGTGTGAATGTGATGCATGGTTTATGCAGCTTAGAGCGTGTCAAGCTCCTGATTGGGAAAATAAATCCCAGCTTAGTCGTCAAGAAATGAAGGCATTGTGATTGGGAAAATAAATCCCTGCTAGCCATTTGGAAGTGAAGGCATCGTGGTTGTTGATGATCTTCTGTCTCGCTTGAGTACCCTCGTCTGGGGAAATTCTTTGAGAACCAGGATGTTCTATTGAAGGATCTTTGACTACTGCTTGGGGAACCAAAGGTAACTGGAAGCTCTGATGCCCTTTCAAATGGGAATGAGGAAGATGCATAATCCTCCGATGCACTATCTGACCAAGTCCGGGTGCGGGGATCACACCTTCTGAAGATAGTAATCTGGAACAACCCTGCTGAGGAATAAGACTTCTTTCGAAAGAAAAATCTTTTTGAGGGATTTGTTGAGGAATGTGTCTCCATTGGGAAAACTTCCTTCTGATGCTGGTTTAGGATAATGTCCAAATAATTGGGACATGTCCGGAATGCTATTCCTGTTTTTCCTGGTAAACATCAATCATATTCAAATGCATATGTTCATTCAAAATATCATTGGGATGCTCGCGTATTCAAAATAGAAAAAATGAAAATGTTAGTTATAAGCGGCATTGATTTTTGAAAAGGTGCCGTGATAGGCGGATTAGTATAGGGAGACAACAATCCTAGAAGTAGGAAATTGTCAAAAAGTTTTGAAAAGTATTTATGAAAAGAAATAGCTATGTGAGAACGATCCAGTCAAGTTTCAATTCTGCTATTGCCAATCTGTCTTCGAGCATCTCATCCCTCACTTGTTGGAAGAAAGTGATTGGACTGATCGGTGTCTTTGAGGTGTTGAACCTTGTCGGTGAGTAGGCAGCTGAGCGGGACATAGTTGTATGCTTTATTCCCTAATTTTTGCCTAGGCTGCCCTTTCAGGTTTTCAGCCTACCGGGATTGTATTTGTTTTGTCTCTAATTTTTGCCTGGATCGCCCTTTCGGGTTTTCAATCCACCGAGACGCTTATTTTTGCCTAAGTTGCCCTTTCAGGTTTTCAACTTAGCGAGCTGTTATTATTTTTTTTTTTTTTTTTTTTTTTTTAAGCAAAGTACTTCTTGACTATGTCCGCATTCACAGGGTGTGGGAAATCCTCGCCATCCATGGTGGTAAGCAACATGGCACCGCCGGAGAATATTTTCTTGATTATGAATGGTCCCTCGTAGGTGGGGGTCCATTTGCCTCTGGGATCACCTTGTGGTAAGATGATGCGTTTGATAACCAAGCCACCAGTTTGGTATGCTTGACTTTTGACTTTCTTGTTGAATGCTTTGATCATGCGCTTTTGGTATAGCTGGCCATGACAGATAGCTGCAAGTCTTTTCTCATCGATCAAGTGTATTTGGTCGAATCGAGTTTGAATCCAATCGTCTTCGTCTAGATCGGCTTCTTTCATGATCCTTAAGGAAGGAATCTGGATTTCGATTGGGAGAACTGCTTCCATACCGTAGACTAACGAGAATGGAGTTGCCCCTGTTGAAGTACGCGCAGATGTGCGATAACCATGAAGAGCAAAAGGTAACATCTCATGCCAGTCTTTGTAGGTTACTGTCATCTTTTGTATGATTTTCTTGATGTTTTTGTTGGCGGCTTCGACAGCGCCGTTCATCTTTGGTCGATATGGAGAAGAATTATGATGTTTGATCTGGAACTGCGTGCAGAGTTCAGTAATCATTTTGTTGTTTAGATTCGTGCCATTGTCAGTGATGATCCTTTCGGGGATGCCGTACCGACAAATGAGATTGTGCTTGATAAACCTGGCTACCACATTCTTGGTAACAGAAGCATATGAAGCTGCCTCTACCCACTTTGTGAAGTAGTCAATAGCGACCAGGATAAAGCGATGTCCGTTGGAAGCAGTAGGTTTGATTTCTCCAATCATATCAATACCCCACATTGCGAAAGGCCAAGGAGCCGTCAGAACGTTTAATGGAACTGGAGGTACATGCACTTTGTCGGCATATATCTGGCATTTGTGACAAGTTTTGGAATGATGATGGCAATCTGTCTCCATGGTAGACCAGTAGTAACCTGCTCTCAAGATCTTTTTAGCCATTGTATGTCCGTTGGCATGAGTACCGAAGGTACCATTGTGTATGTCTTCCATGATTTGTTCTGCTTCCTTCTTGTTTACGCAACGAAGTAAAGTCGAGTCATGGTTGCGCTTGTACAAAGTTCCATTGCTTAGGAAGAATTTGGAGGCAAATCTCCTTAGAAACTTTCTGTCGTTAATAGATGCCCCTTCAGGGTACTCCTGGGTTTCGAGATACCTTTGTATTTCATGGAACCATGATTTGTCTTCCATTTGTTTGGTATCGATCTCATTGCAATAGGCTGGTTCGTCTTGCCTGTAAATGGTGATCATAGGAGCTTCGTCGTCCCAATTGACTTTGAACATGGATGACATGGTAGCTAAGGCATCAGCTAGTTGATTTTCTTCGCGTGGGATGTGTTCGAAAGTGATCTCCTCGAAGTAAGGAATCAAACTCAACACATGTTCTTTGTATGGAATTAGATTTGGGTGCTTTGTGTCCCATTCCCCTTTGACTTGGTAGATTACCAAGGCCGAGTCTCCGTAGACTTCAAGGAATTTGATTTTTAGATCAATTGCAGCTTTGAGACCCAGAATGCATGCTTCGTATTCGGCTATATTGTTGGTGCAATTGAAACACAATCTGGCGGTGAAGGGTGTATGACCTCCTGTGGGGGAAATGATCACAGCTCCGATGCCATTGCCGAGCGCATTAGAAGCTCCGTCAAAAACCATAGTCCATCGGGATCCTGGTTGTTTGTAGTCATTGACTAGCATAATGTCTTCGTCTGGGAAGTCAAAGTTCAATGCCTGATAATCATCTACTGCTTGATGAGCTAAATGATCAGCTACCACACTTCCTTTGATTGCTTTTTGCGAAGTGTATTGAATGTCATATTCTGTTAGGATCATTTGCCATCTTGCAATCCTTCCAGAGAGAGCAGGTTTTTCGAACACGTATTTGATTGGATCCATCTTGGAGATCAGGAAAGTGGTGTGATTTAGCATATACTGTCTTAGTCGGCGAGCCGCCCATGCTAAGGCACAGCAAGTTTTTTCGAGTAGTGAGTATCTTGTTTCACAATCGGTAAACTTTTTGCTAAGATAGTAGATTGCGTGCTCCTTTTGACCGGAATCGTCATGTTGTCCGAGTACACACCCCATTGAATCTTCTAACACAGTTAGGTACATTATCAGAGGTCTGCCTTCCACAGGAGGTAACAAGATTGGCGGTTTTTGAAGGTATTCTTTGATTTTATCAAAGGCTAACTGGCATTTGTCATTCCATCTTTCCACTTGATCTTTCTTCAGTAATTTGAAGATTGGCACACAAGTAGGAGTCATATGGGCAATGAATCTGGCTATGTAGTTTAGACGTCCCAAGAATCCTCTGACTTGTTTCTCGGTACGGGGTATAGGCATTTCTTGAATGGCTTTGACCTTGGCAGGATCAACCTCAATACCTTTACTGCTGACGATGAAACCTAAGAGTTTACCGGATCTTACTCCAAAGGTACACTTGTTCGGGTTCAGTCGTAATCTGTATTTCTTGAGTCTGTCAAACAGCTTGTGTAAATGACTCAAATGTTCTTCTTCGGTGTTGGATTTTGCGATCATGTCATCGACATACACCTCTATTTCCTGATGAATCATATCATGAAATAGTGTTACCATTGCTCGTTGGTAGGTAGCTCCGGCGTTTTTCAGACCAAAGGGCATTACTTTGTAACAAAAGGTTCCCCAGGGTGTTGTGAAGGTTGTTTTTTCCATGTCTTCGGGTGCCATCTTGATTTGATTGTACCCTGAGAATCCGTCCATAAAGGAGAATACCTTGCATTGTGCGGTATTGTCAACCAGTACATCGATGTGTGGTAAAGGGAAATCATCTTTGGGGCTTGCCCGGTTCAGATCTCTGTAGTCTACACACATTCTGACTTTCCCGTCTTTTTTGGGTACAGGCACGATGTTAGCTATCCAAGGAGGATAACTTACAACTTTTAGGAATCCGGCATTGAATTGTTTTTCAACCTCGTCTTTGATCTTTTTTGACATATCAGGCTTACTCCTTCGCAGTCTCTGTTTGACCGGAGTGCTTCCTTCTTTGATTGGCAGGCGATGAACTACAATGTCCGTGTCAAGGCCAGGCATATCTTGATAAGACCAGGCGAATATCTCGGCGTAGTCTTGCAACAATTGAATCAGTCTTTGCTTGACACTGTTTTCTAAGTCAGCCCCAATTCTGACCTCTTTCTTTTCTTCGTCACTGCCCAAGTTGATGACCTCAATCGGCTCCTCATGAGGCTGTATGGCTTTTTCTTCTTGTTCTAGAAGTCTTGCAATTTCTCTTGGCACTTCACAATCTTCCTCACTTTCGTCCTCAGTTTGGTAGATCGGATTTTCAAAGTCATGACGGGCAATAGCAGAGTCGTTATTGACTGGATCCAGCGTGTATGTGAATCTGCATGGTAGATATGTGAGTGTGTATGAAGAGAAAAACATAGCTATTTGAAAGCGAATAAAGAAAGAAAAAGGATCACAAAATTTTGAACATGCAAGCATCCCATGATCTTATTGAATGCACATAATCATGATATGACAAACCCTTTTTATAGAAGGACCGTTGTGCTAAGGCACACGGCTTTCAAGCTCATGGTTCGATTGTTCAGGAACCACTTTTATCTTTGCACAATATACACAAAGAAAACAGGAAATGGCATTTACTCCTGATCAAAGGAGATCACATCCTCTGCTTTCCAGTTGTTCAATCCACCGTTGTTAGCAGGGAGCACCCAGCTGTTCCAGTTGCAGTTGTTCTTTTCGTCTTCCGTAGCATTGATTCCGCTAGTGGGAAAATGCGTAGGTAATTCCTCAGGATAAGTTGGATGATTTGTTGGATATGAGAATCCAGGTGGAGGTCCCTCTATTGGCTGAGCGAGATGCTCGATAAGGCCGTCCCATGCAGTAGGAATGATGTTTTGAATAGAGACTTGTGCATCCTGATAAGGAGTGTACTGTGACAGAAAATAACCTTCGTTGTTTGGCATCTTCCTGGCTTCTTCAAGAGCGAAGTTGTCGTCGTACTGTTCGTCCCATCCAGTCGGGACAATGTCTTTGATGGGAGTTGAAAAGCTCGGAGGAGCGGAATATTTCACCATATAGTCGTATTTGCCGCTGGGTTCTCCTAGCGTGTCCCATACTTCTTTGGGTGGATTTTGATATTGCTGAGTGACGGAACTTGTGATACTTCCGTCATTTTGATTACCCTCTTCTGTTGGAGTAAGATCTTCCAGAGCAATGTAAGAATTCTGAGGTGTGACATACTGGTAGTTGTAACCGTCATTTGGTTCTCCCACAGCATCCCACATTCCCATGGTAATGGGTGGAATTTCGTCTGGATATGGCTGAATGATGTGGTTCAAGTATGTCCCTTCATCATTAATGGCGTTTACTTCTTGGCTGGCGAAGTGTGATATTAACCCTTCAGAGCGAGGATTCTGATCATTCTTTTGATTTTCACCATTATAGCCCAGACCTAGCTTGTCGGACTTGTAGGGTATATCAGGGAGTTGTCCCCATACTGTGCGATCACCCTGTTCAATCATGGCTTTGGCATCTTTGAGAGAAGCCATAGTTGTAGCTGGAGTAGCAGGAATATGCTTGGTGGTAGAGATATCTGGAGATACAACCTCAAAAGCTTGATACGGAGTTTCGATGGATTCGCCCTCCATCTCAACATACTTGTCGTTGCTCAAGTGACTGACCATATATTCTTCTTCGCCATAGACTGTGACAACCTTTCCTTTTACTGGGTATTTTAACTTCTGATGCAGGGTAGAAGTTACAGCGTTTGCCCCATGTATCCAAGGGCGTCCTAGTAAACAGGAGTATGTTGGAAGAACGTCTATTACGGAAAAGATAACATCGAAAGTTTGAGAGCCCACTCTGATTGGGAGCTTAACTTCTCCGTACACCGTTCTTGTTGACCCATCGAAGGCTCTTACAACCACATTACTTGGTTGTAGCACAACTCCTTTGAAGTCAAGTTTTTCCAGTATTACCTTTGGTAACACGTTTAGAGAGGAACCATTGTCTATTAGCACATGAGACAGAGTGGTGCCGTTGCATTCGATAGAGATGTGCAGGGCCTTGTTGTGATTTCTTCCAGCAGGAGTTAGATCCACATCAGAGAAACCAAGACCATTGGGCACTGTAAGACTGGCGACACAATTCTCAAATTGGTCGATTGGGATTTCTTGAGGCACATGCGCAGCTTGAAGGAACTTCATTAGAGCTTTAGCATGAGCTTCTGAATATTTTAGCAGAGATAACATTGAGATTTTTGAAGCAGTATGCCCCAGTTGTTCGACAATATTGTAATCACTTTTGCAGATGATTTTCAATATTTCGTCCATTTCTTGCTTTGATGGATCCTCAGCAGTGATCTCTACCGGATTTTGAACTGGTTCGATCAGTGGCTCTTTGCCTCGAGTGTTGATATCTGGAATAGGAATTGGAACCTGGATTGGACTAGCAGCAATATTTGGAGAAATTTCTGGTGAAAAGATTCTTCCACTTCTCGTGATCTTGCTAGTGCCTGCAATGTTACTTACAGCTGAAGTAGTTAGTGTTGCGTCCTCTTTAGTCGAGGGATCCTGCTTAACTCCATGAATGTAAACATTAGTGTCATATCCCCATGGGACAGCTTTGTCTGAGGAGTATGGAAATGGAGTTGGTCTAGCAATGACTACTGATGCCACTTTGAGTGTAGCAGAAAGTTTGAATGGAGCCTTGGCAGAGATTTTGAATGGTAAGCTGGATATCACTGAGGCATCCTCTATTCTTATCCCGTTTGCAAAGACTTCGCACAGTACGTCCATAGAAGGGAGCCTCTCAAACATAATGATACGGCGATCCATCCATTTTTGAATTCCCATCCTCAGATTTTCACAACCATTGGGCAGGCAAGAGCAGTAAAAGCAGTCGGGGTCACACCCTGGAAAGTAACCAGCTCGGATTAGCTTTCCTTTGACTTCGCAGAGTGGAGTTGATAATTCGTTCACATCATAAATGTAAACTGTGTCTATGATAGCATTAACAGTTTTGTCATGCTTTGGCATAGGTGCTGTGATGACATTTGGAGTTTCTGGAGGATCGAACTCAATTTCTCCAGCATCTATCATGTCTTGGATTTTATTTTTCAGGGCCCAGCAGTGATCTGCGTCATGTCCTGGACAGTTTGAATGATAGGCACATGTTGCATCAGGGCGATAATTCAGAGAAGAAGTATTGACATTCTTCGGAGGACCTCTTAAGGTGATCAGATCTGCTTTAAGCAAGTGCTGCAATGCCTGAGAGATTGGCATGTTGATTTTGGTGAAAGTTCTTCTTGGTGCATCTGGTCGATGCGTATATTTTGGCTGTTGATCTTTTTGAGGTGCAGATGCGGAGATCATAACTGCCCCTACAGATTGATGCTGATCACTTTTGTGACTTGTCTGAATTTGCGCTGTATTGACCTCATTTCTGATGGGCCTTTTTGTAGTACCAGAGGAGGATCCTACTTGAATTTTTCCATTTCGAATGCCACTTTCGACACGTTCTCCGGTCAGTATTAGGTCAGTGAAACCTGATGATGAACTTCCCAGCAAATGGCTATAGAATGGGCCAGTTAAAGTGCCCATGAACATGTCGACTAGTTCGCGATCAGATAAGGGTGGTTGAACCCTTCCAGCCATATCTCTCCATTTTTGTGCATACTCTTTGAAACTTTCTTTTGGTCCCATAGACATGCCTCGCAATTGAGTACGAGTGGGTGTAAGATCAGCATTGTATTGGTACTGTTTGTAAAAAGCAGCAGCTAATTCTTCCCAAGTATGAACCTTGGTATTTTCTAGCTGGTAGTACCATTCGAGTTGTGTACCTGACAGACTTTCTTGGAAAAAGTGAATCCACAATTTGTTATCTGTTGTATGAGGTTGTATCTTCCTCACATAAGATCTCAAATGTAGTTTTGGACAAGAAACTCCATCATACTTTGCAAAGATCGGGACTTTGAATTTTGGAGGGATAACAACATCCGAGACGAGTCCCAGATCATTGAAATCTAAGCCAGGTATTTTTTGTATTTCCATAGCTTTCATACGATCCTCCAACTGTTGGTATTTGTCATTATCCTGTTCGTCTCCAGAATGATCTTCTTCTTCATTTGAAGAGAGAGAGGGTTTAGCAGAACCCTGGTTGCTTTGATTATCTTCTTGTTCACCATCACCGACTATTTCAGGGATTGGTGGCTTTTTGATCTTTTTGACAGGGATCTTGATCTTCCTTCTCAGGTAACTCAAGCCTGCAGATTCTTTGGGCTTCTTCTTCTTCTTGAGTATCAGGGCTTTCAGCTCTTGTTGCCCCTTTGCCAGTTCCAGAATTGCCACTTGAACTTGGGCATTCTGTACTTCGAGATTCTTGATGCTTGCCTCAGATTCCATCTCTTCTGACTGAAATAAACAGCGAAGAGATGAGAAACCCGTCATGAGAACCTGTTATGAAATGTGTATGACTGGATGCCATGTGTATGCAATGTATGAAATGCAAATGCAATGTATATGAATGCAATGTATGAAATGTATATGCAATGCATGAAGTGAAATGTGTGTGCAATTTTTCAAGGATCTTAGAGTTTAGATTTGTTAAAGAAGAAACAAACGTTAGTTAATCAATTTATTTCTTTTTTCTTTTTCTGCTTCTTTTTTTTTTTTTTTTTATTTGCCTCATTTGGGCTTACAAGACAGAAATAAAATAAATGATCCTTCAGGTCTCCCGTGGACGCTTTCTCTTTGCCCCCAGGAATGCGTTGATTCTTTGTTCTTCTTGAAGCTGTCTGGTGAGCTCGAATAGCCTTCTCTCATAGTCCTGACAGTGTTCTTTGAAGGTGTCTCTTTCCTCTTTGAGTTGAACCCAGGATTTTTGCAACTCTTCCAAGTCAGTTGGCATATCCGGGTGTAGAATAACTTGAGGTTCGTAACCTTCGACTTCTGATTTGATAGTCACAGGTAGAACAGCGGGATAGGGCATCATGAGTTTTTGAGCATGAGTACGCACCCATCTGAGGTAAAGTTCCATAGGAATAGAATTCCATTGCCCCAGAGTTTTGCTTTCTATTCTATAGACACTGTCCCAAGCCTGTATGAATCTTCGTCGGTGTCTGTGAGAATCATTCTCGTAATCAAACACAATGCCACGGATAATCATGTCATGAGGACCGTTGCTTCTTGCATATCCGAATTGGCGTAGAGCTAGAGAGGGATTGTAAGTGATACCTCCTTTAATGCCAAGGAGTGGCACATTAGGGTATTCTCCACAATGATCAATGATAGTAATGTCTCTTTGAAAGAAGTTGTTCCATCGGATATCTGAATGAGATAAAGACATGATTCTGTAAGACCATTGTGCTCTTTGTTCATTTCTCAGTACTGATCGGGGAAGATGACATGTAAACCACCTAGCCAGTAGTGGTATACAGCACATGAGAGTTCCTCGCTTCTTCGTGGTACGAGTGTGTAGAGAGTGTAGGATGTCTCCCAGCAATGTTGGTACCGGGTTACGGATTAGGAAAAGGTTGATGATGTGTACACTTATGAACTGGTCGGGATTTGGGAATAAAACCAACCCATAGATTAAAAGTGCCATAACTTCTTCAAAAGCTGGATAACTTTTGTTTTCTAGCAGTAGTCGAGCCTTTTCCAGTAAGAATTTGGCAAGCAAACCCTCAACTCCACTCTTTGTTTCCCAATTGGATTTGATTTCTGACTTTTGCAGATGTAAAGCAGCAGCAATGACTTCAGGTTTTGGTTTTCTTTCTAAACCAGTGAAAGGTAATTGATCTCGGATTGGTAATCCAATTAATTCAGAGAATTCTTCCAAAGTGGGTACCAACTGGTAATCAGGAAATGTGAAGCAATGATGTTCAGGGTCGAAGAACTGGAACAGGACCCGTATCATGTCTTCTTCAAACTTTGAGGTAACCAAATGGAGTAGGTGACCATGCTTTTCAGTGAATTGAACATTCCTGGGGAATTCTGACACCAAGTCTTTTAGCTCAGACGGTATCGTTGAGATGTTGATTCGGATGTAATCTCTGGTGGCGGGAGCCATTACCTGCAAAAACAAAAGTAAACTCTTTGATCCTTGAAATGTGTAGTGAAAAATGATGTGTTTATGATGCAAACATGTGGCACACAAAAACAAATCAAACAATAGCCTTAGGTTTAAAGGCTTGCATGAGGTTGATAGGTGATACCCTCCCCTCTGAAGTTGAGTTGGTTGAAAACCTGTCCTAGAATAGTATTCGGGTTCTATGATCCTTGGAGACAACATCTCAATACGGCGCTCGGACGGCCGATCAAGAATATTCCTCGAGGATAACTAGCTTCGATCAATTTCAAAGCTAGCCACTTAATAGGCCACAAGTCAAGTTCAACTAAAAGGTTCTAAGACAAATTAGTGTTAATGACACTTCGGAAGCCTAATATACTCCTTGATCGCTTTCAAGGGACATCAGTATAAACCAAAGTATCACACTAACGATGACTACCAGATCAACCGTATCGGTACATGCCGTACAGTTTCCTTGGTCTATTGTCATATACTTAAGGTATCTCGAGATTCGGGTTAGAATCTTTCACACAAGCACAGTACCCAAGCAAACCTGTGAAAAGTAAAGCAATCAGATCAAACAATTGAAAACATCGAAATGATCTATACTCTAAAGGTAACCCCTTTTGAAAACATTTTGAATTTGTATTCCCCAGCAGAGTCGCCAGTTCTGTGGGCCGTCCTTTCGGGCCATACCCCTCCGTGGTGTGGGATACGTGAACTGACTCCTTTTTGTCGATCGGACGCTTTCGCGTCGCTTTTGAAAAAGTTTACAGAGTCGCCACCGACCTTTTATTTTATCCAATGAAGGAAAGGTTTATAAAAGAAACAGAAAAAAGACCTTTGAGAGATTCTGGGTAAGGGGGTAGGTTATACAAAGGGAAGGTGTTAGCACCCTTTGTATCCATGGTTATCCATGGGCTCTTTAGTTTGCTTAGCTCATTTGCTTTACTTTTCAATTGATTCGGAATGCTTTACCTGTGTTTTTGAAATACCTTTGCAAATAGAATTTGTAATGATCCTTGTGCGGATATATACAAATGCTTGTTTATCTTTCGAAAGATGTTTTGAAAAGATCGTTAATTTTGTAATGATCCGTGTTTGGATGTATACAAAATATTGTCTTTTGGAAAATTTGTTTTGAAAAACAACAGTGTATGAGAATTTTGTTTGTTTTGATTTTGAGCAAGCAAACTAGGAGGTCTACCCTGAGTTAGGAGGTCTTTATCCTTGTTCCCTTTAAAAATCTATCCATTCGTCGGATATAAACAAAAGGTTCGATTTTGTACTCGAAACAGTAGAAATGTAACTTTGATTTTGAAAAGAGTGAAAAGGGGTTACCCTAGGAGGTGCAAATGTGATTGTGATTGAATTCAGATATTTATCTTTGAAGTTAGTGATCTGACGGTTCAGTTTTATCTTTGACATACACGCAGTTTATATGGGTGCTGGAAATTAAAGTGCGGAAATGTAAAGTGCAGAAAGTAAATCTACGCTATTACATCGATTGTGCGGGAAATGTAAACTAGCCTATTTACATGAATTTGACATCCTATACATTTATCTAGGAATTTTAAATTGCAAGAAATAAAAGGCATATTTTTGTATTTTTGTGATTTATTTTAAATATAATTAATGCATTATTAATTAATTTAAAATAAAGAAAAGATGGAAATATGATTAAACCTAGCAAATAAGTTTAAAAATATGTACAAAATGTTTGTTAATTGATTTTAGAACAAAATTAATTTTTTTTGGAATTTTTGAAATTGTTTTTGGATTTTTTAAGTTAATTAGAACATAATTATATAAATAATTATACAAATAATTAAAACTTAAAGATAAAATTATTCAAAATATGTACAAAATTAGTTTATAATATATAAATAATTTTTAACATTAAGAACAATTTTTTTTATGATTTTTTGATTGGTTAGAATAATTAAAAAGCAAATATATAAATATATACTAATTAATTATACAAAATATTGAAATTTTGAAGAAAATAAAATATTTTTATTTCAGAAAATAATATATATTTTTAGAAGTCTAAAATATTTTTTTGTGGGATTTTTTGAATTTTTAAAAAGATTTTTAATTAATTTAACAAAGAAATTAAAATAAAATAGAAAATAAAATAGAAATAAAAGGATACTAATCCTGTGTGGTTTGATTGAGGGGCCATAGCATGGAACTGCGTGTCTGGAGCGTTGGATGGTGGATCAATGAGATCAGATGGTGTTCAAATTGAGACACATGGCACAAGCGTGAGCTGCAAAGCATTGGATCAGAAATTTTTTAAAATAAAAACACGCGCGCGCCCTGGCCAATAGGAAGGAGCCACGCATCATCTTCTTCACCAGACCCAGTCTTTTACACCTTGCGTTTGCAGGTGGTGTAAAAGCTTCCATCTATTACACCTGCAAAAAATAGCGAATGCAAGTAAAACGAAGCATTAATCTGGCGCGATACCATGGTTAAGTTCGTCTGGTTCATACGAATTCAATGGAACCTATTTGAACCTATAATTTGGCCTATTTCAGGAAACCCTAATTTTGAGCTATGAAACCCTAAAATGGCAGATGCATCAAACAGTCATGGAAATCCAATTGAAGCTCCAGAAACGACCAGAGCTTCAAACCAAACATAAATATGCAATTACATCGTGCTAGATTTACGTGTATGATCAGATATGAGTCAATCTTAGTTTGCACCAACCGTGGCTTGTATAGCTCGATTCAGTGGGTTTTAAGACTTGGAAATGATTTGAATAGTTTCAGTGAATCTTAGAGATGATGTTTAAGTGTTTAGTTTGAACTGAAACCAGCTGGAAATTAAAATTCGAATTTTAAATTTCCTTGAAAAAGAACAAGTGAGTACAAGTATGTTATACACTATTCTTTTGTTCTGAACTTGTCTCCCTTTGTTACTGAAGTATGCTAAGCTATATATAAGCATTTGAATGCTTATAATTGAAGCTAAGTTGCCTTGTTGCCTTTGTTGAAAGTTTGGTTTTTAAATATTAAAAACCTTGAATTTTTGACCAAGTCTTGACTTGCCTTCAATGCACTTGCCTTGCTCTCCAATCTTCTGCAAAAATCAGAGATTCTTTGTGGTGAGTCATGCTTGGAAGTTAAGCTACCATTATCCATGCATTTTCCTTTTAATTTTAATCTTAAAGTAAGATAAAATCATGCCAAAAATGGATAAAAATGATATGGGCTTAGTCTTGGTCGTGGGAGGCCCATAGTAACATGGAAATGATGTTTGAATGCTGAAAACTTGGCCCCATTTGGAAAAAATGCAATTTTGAACAATGTTGGTTTCATGCATTTTCCCAAAATTTAGCCAACTTCAACAAGGTGTAAATCCTTCAATTTTTGTCATATGAAGGAGATCTTGCACTTTTTAGAAACCTCAAAGAGTCCTCTAACCAATGTCTTTGGTCTCATGTCAAAATGATTTTTGAAGCTCCTTGTGTGTCCTTTTGAAAAAAGTGTCTTTTTGTTGACTTTGAAAATGACCTGTAATGTCTTTGATCATATTTTTCAAATGGTGAATCCAATGACCATGGGATCAATGGCATTTGAAAGATAATTGAATTTCCTTCAAAACAAGCTTTGGTTTGAATTTTTTGGATGAAGGATGAGAGAGTTATGATCAGTCAAAGTTGAGTTGACTTTTCAGGCAAAAACCCTAATTTTGAATCTTAGGGTTTTGTTGATTTTTGATCTTTCCTTGATGAATTGTGATCATCCAATGATCAAATGTTGAATCCTTTGACAAAATATGGACTTTGACAAAAAATTTCATTTTTGACTGTCAGTTGACTTTTTTGGTCAAACGGGTCGTCTGTTGACTGTTTGAGCTGCTGACGGTGCGTCTGAGTGAATTGAAGTTTGAAAATTTGTATGATGGTACTTTGAGATGTATGGATGTATATGAAATCCATTTGAGCTCTCAAAAACTTGTTGCTCCTGTTAAAACAAGAAAAACCCTGATTAGGGACTGTCTGTATAGGAGGCAGTTAAGCGTACCTGATTTTTGTGCAGTGCTGAGTTTCTGCTAATCGCGTGATATTCAGAAGACTTCTAACACAAAAATCTTGGAAATTTGAATTGTGAATGATTGATTTGATTGATTGTACAAATCACTGTGAATTGTACTGTCTGCAGTTTGTCTGTCAACCGACTGTTCGTGTACTGAAGCAGCAGTTAAAGTGAAAAAATCAACTGTCAAAGTTAATTTTCTTTTTTTTGTTGTTATTTTTGTTTTTTTGTTATATGTGAAGCATGAAAATTTATTTACATGACTTGTTAGAAACAGAAACATAATAAATAACTGGTATTTACGGTATGCGGGCAAAATTACCGATAATAACCTGAAAATTGTTTACTGCACAGAAATAGAAATATTTGACTGGCAGAAAACACACAAGTTAAGATTTGATTTTTGAAAAAGAGATTTGAAAAGATTTTGAAAATAATGGAATATAGTACAAAAGTTAGTGGGAAACCAAAAACAATTGTTACCAGTACAGTGTGAGTTTCCTGCTTTTGCGCCTGCAAAAAAAGTTAACTCTGCATGATTGTGTTAGTACTATTTATCTGTAAATAAATAAATAGTATTTGTGATGTAATGAACAGTATTTGGCGTTTGCGTAAGAATAAATTCCTCTGTAAGCCAAGCTACTGTATAAGAAAAGTTTCTGAAATTTAAGTACTTCATATGCTAGGATATTTGAAATAAAAATCCATGATTATATGAAACTCTTAATTTTCAGATTGGTGTTTTCTTGAAAAAAGATGTGGGCAAATTTTGGGGTATAACACTTCCCAATTTTGGTCAACATCTAGTATGTGAAGTACAACCATCATTTGATCAAAGATTGATCATGATTCCATTAATAGAAACTCAGAGATGAAGAAATACACAAAGGTTCAAATTAGGGTTTCTTAGGAGAAAGTCAACCCAACTTTGACTGGGCATAACTTTCACATGGAAAATCAAAAATTCCCCACTCAAAGCCTATGCTGAAGGAAATTGGAGTATCTACAAATTTGTCTCTCACAAGCCAGGGCTAGAAATGATTCATTTGAGAGATACAGTGCAAAAGATTACAAGTCCTTTTCAGGCATCCTCCAAAAGCAGTTTTTTGTCAAAGAGGATATGATCGAGATAAAAGCTCCAAATGAAAAATATGTTCCAAAGTGGCTTATAGAGGATCTCTTGAGGTTTCCAAAAAGTATTAGAACTCTCTCATAGCTTGAAAATTGAGTGAGATATGCTTGATCAAAGTTGGTTGATTTTGGAGGACCAAATATGAAAAAGGAGGGTTCAAATTGAGAAATTTTGCAAATGGGCCTATGTTTTTATGGTACAAACTTGATCCACAAGCCTTTAGCTTATCCAAAACAAAAGGGCACGAAATTTAGCATATTAATTGATGTAATATATTTTTTATTTCATTTTATGATTTAATTAAGTATGAAAAATCAAATATTATGGTAAAATATTCATATAGGCCAATTTCAATCAGTATTAATGGCAAAATATATTGTTATTTTCGTGCTAAATCAAATGGAAAGGAGTGATACAATATTTGGACCAAATTAGAAACTTTTTATTCAAGAAATAAAATCAATTTTTTTCAAAGAAGCAAGATTGGATTCAAGGGAAGTTTTGGACAGAATTTTAACCTAATTCTACCCTCCTATAAGTACACAACTTAGAGCATAGGATTAGGGGGGGAATTCTGGCCGGAGAAACATATTCAAAAACTCAAAAGTTCTCCAAGAAATTTGAAATCGGTTTCGGATAATTAAAGCGTTTCAAGGAGATTCAAGGTGTGCAAAAGCTCCCTCGAGGCATTCCGAAGCTACCTGGATAGTTACTCTGCTTCAGCAACCCCAGAACTTATCCATACGAGCCCAGGTATGTAGCTTTGAATTTTCGATCGATTGCAAACATTAACGCATCTCTATGTGAATTTGTTTGTGTATTATGTCTTGTTTCCATGTTGTGAACGTTTCTGGATCGTTAGTTTAGCGTTTGTATGCTTAGAACTCACCCTGCCATTAACGATCGGTTTAAGCTTTTAGGGTTCCAATTTGGGTTTTTAGATAGGGCTGAAATTGGATTAAAACAAGTACATGGTTGGATTTGTATGGGTTAAACGAGTAGAACAGGCTGGTTGCGAAATGTTTATTCCTGAACAAGAGCTAATCGCTATTTTTGAGGTCGGTTTGCTACGAATAAGGTTGCAGCAAATTCGTAGCAAAAGTTGCAGGCTTTTTGTGAAATTGGTAGGGACGATGACTGCGTGGCAGAGCGCTATTGGATCGTTTGAAATCCGCGCGCTCGTTTCCATTTGTTTCTTGATTTTCATATATGATAGGTGGAACGTATCTCTTAAACGCGTGTTATGTTTGGCTGGGACGGTATAGAAGCGTTCGTGTGGGTCTGGGGGTGCGGGTTCGATCCCTCACTCCCACCTTCTTTTTTTTTTCAAGAAAATCCTTCTCTGATCACATGCACCCCAGCCTGTACACCTACCATGCGTCCTTTAAAATTTGACCACTAGATCATCATTCAGCCAGATCCAAAGGCCCTAGGACGAATGCCCATAACATGCACCTCAAAGCTGCCACACAGGATTTAAATCCTAATATACTTAAATAATTTTTATTATTTATTTTTGTTTTAATTAAAATATCTTTTAATATTTATTAATTATATAATAATTATTTTTATAAATAAATTATTATATGATATTTATATTAAAATTCCTAATGTGTTGTTCGAGCCGATTAAATCGATTAATCGCCATGGGCAATGATAATTTTAATTAAAACATTATGTAAATAAAATACAAATCAAACTACATTCGATTAAATGGTTGCAATCATCTTATTGATTGTGATGATTAATCATCCCTCGTTCCAAATTTAATTTGTTACTATTCGTAATCGAATCAATCGGTTATGAGAGGTAACAATACAAAACAAAATTCACAAAATTAATAAAACACAATAATTCATTATTGGTGATAATCGAATCAATCGATTTGAATCGGTAATGGTGCAAAAAAACCCCTAATCTTTTGACTATGGTGATCAAACCTATTGATCATTGCGGTTAATTGTGCCATATCAGGGTTGTACGCCCAAACCCTAAAATAATTCTAAAATCCATTCAAACTTCAAGTTCAAAATACAGATTTTTATCTACAATAGGCTATTCAAAGCCTCCAAACCTTCAAATCAAACTTCAAACCTTAAGGGCGTACAACCCGTCCCCTGAACTACGTTGACTCTGATTCTCCATAAGGAGATACGTAGGCACTTGGATAACCAAGGCGAGTCCCCTTCCTCAAAATCTCAATTTTCCCCCTATCCGATTCTTTAGCTATAAAACCTTGACAGTTAGCCATAAACCTTTATCTTTGAATAATAGCCTTTAGGAAAGGGTTGAGGGTGCCTAATACCTTCCCTCGACCTGAATATAGTATCTTACCCCGATCTCTCAACTACGTAAGGTTTCCTATTCGCCTTGGTAGAATAGGTGGCGACTCTCTAAGTTAATTTTTAGGCAGGTTGCTACAGCTGGCGACTCTGCTGGGGACAACTATAATGGTGAATACTATGCTCCTATAGGTTTTAGGTTTTGGCAGAGGTTTTGGCAGGGTTTAGGTTTGAAAACTTTTTAGAGTTTGGCTAATTCGCCTTTTTTTAGGGTTTGCAATTTTTTTTTTGTTTTTTGTCTAAAAATATTTAATTGTTTATAATATGTTTATATTTAATTGTTTATATTAATATATTTATATTTAGTTGCCTAATTGTTATATTTTTATATACACTACTGGCATTATGTGATGTTAAAACCCTAAGTGTGGGAGTTAACTTTGAGACCAAAAGGGGACATGAATCGCCTTACGAGTCTCACTGATAACTCCACTCGGAGTGGGTTAGGTATTTGGAAAGGTCCGAAACGAAGCTTGACTTTGTGGAGGGCTGGACTGGATACTTAGCTGATCTCTCCGGGAACCTACCCCAAAAATTCGAACCTCATGGATAAAATGAGTTGTTCTAAAATCCGAAGAGACAAAAAGTCTCGGAGGCTACGAACGACCCCATGAGACCTTCTAGAACACCCCCTATTAAAAGGTTGGCTCCCAAGAGCCGCTACGTCGAACCTATGAACTTATGTGATTTGTGCTATATGTATATATTGTGTTGATCATTATTTTTATTATTTCTTTTTTCATTCATCATACATCATGTGCATTCGTGCATCATATTTTATTCAAAAAAGAAAAAGAAAAAAGGATATCATACATATCATGCATGGCATACACATCATTTTCATGACATTAAGAGAAGATTCCTCTTCCATCTCCAGAGCAAGGGACCATTGGGAAGGATAATCTAACATCCCGCCCATATTATCAAACAAGGTTTCAGCAGAAGAAGTCAATGGATCAACTTGAACAGAATCAAGCCGCCCTTCGTGAGGAAGTGGATCAACTAAAGGTTAGCGTGGAAGAGGTTAAAGGAGGTATGGCTCAGATGCTAGAATTCATGAAGGCCCTCCTAGACAAACAAGACAAAGCAAAAGAGGTTCAGTCTGGGGATACCCTGGTTCAGGATGAGATCCCTAATGACGAAAACCCGCTGCTAGGGTTTGTTTCAGGCTTTGGCCCAGCTAAGGACAAATCTCAGGCCCGATTTGTCAGGAGAGCTATCCAGTTCCAAGAGAAAGGAGAGACCTCCCAAGAAGGATTTGTCCCCACTCCACAAGCGAAAGGGACAACCCGCACAGTTCGCATTCCTGCTAGCAATGTCCCTAGGGATGAAGAGTACCTGGATCTACAGTACGGAGTGCAAGAGGTGGACAATACAGACCAAGCACCTCAAACACAACAGTCTATTCCTAACTCTGGGGAAGACTCCAAGGACAGTGAGCAAATCAAGGCGCTAGAAGAGAGACTAAAAGTGGTAGAAGGATATGATGTCTTCGACGTGGATACCTTCGAAATGAGCTTGGTCTCAGACTTGACTATCCCTCGCAAATTCAAGATTCCCGACTTCGAGAAATACAAAGGACTCACATGTCCGAGGAATCACTTGCGCATGTATGTGCGAAAAATGGCTGCCTACGCCCACGATCCAAAGCTAATGATACATTTCTTTCAAGAAAGCTTAAGCGGAGCGTCTATTGACTGGTACATGCAATTAGAGAAGTCTTCTGTCTGAAGCTGGAATGATCTGGCCAACACCTTCTTAAAGCATTACAAGTACAACCTGGACATGGCACCCAACCGAATGCAATTACAAAATATGTCACAGAAGAAGGGTGAATCATTCAAGGAGTATGCCCAAAGGTGGAGGGAAATGGCTTCTCGAGTCCAACCTCCCCTAATGGAAAAAGAACTGGTGGACATATTTATGAGCACCTTGCAAGGACCATACTACGACAAGATGGTCGGAAGCATATCTTCAGGGTTCTCGGACTTGGTAGTCATTGGTGAGAGAATTGAAGATGGAATCAAAAATGGGAAGATACAAGGGGCACCCTCAGGTTCCTATCATCCAAAGAAGTCATATGACGAAAAGAAAGAATCCAACACTGTGGGGGCAATCATGGGTAATCAGACTCCAGTGTCACATCAACGGGATCAGCAAAAACAACAGGGTGGCCAACGCACCTGGAGGCCTAAGCCAAAATGATCATTCACTCTGTTGTACATGCCATTGGCTCAAGCTTTGCAACGTCTGCTCAGTTAGAACCTGATAACTCTGCTACCTCCATACTCAGCTCCGGCTAACCCCGCTCCCGGGTACAAGCATCATGCTAGGTGCGCTTATCATTCAGATAGTCCTGGCCATGATACAGAGGATTGTGGGCCGTTGTAGCACAAGATCCAAGATTTGATTGAAGAAGGGCTCGTTGAGTTCGAAGATCCTAGCAAGTCTAATACCATAGGTGGCTAGAATGAGGATTTCTTAGATCATTAGTTTTGTTTCCATTTGCAATTTCCTTCTGTTTGTTTAAACATTAGTCTTATGACATATGCTATGTACTTTTCCAAAATCATTAATGCATTGCTTACGTTTGTCTTGATTTACTTCTGGTGTTCTCACTATATCTAAAACTGTGTTTCTACTCGGTTTTCTTATCTGTGATATTCAACTCTAGTGGAAAGTTTTACACCTTTTGAGGGAGAATGACGAAAACGATACCACAATTTCATACACTATGCTTTCGAACAGACCGTGTTGACGATGTACAGGCATTTGTTCAAATCCCTAAAAAATGGAGATATAAGGATGTTAATCCCTCGTCAACCCCTTTGAGCCCAAAGAAGTAGGAGTTTTCCTTCATACAAAATAAAACCCTTCATATATAACCTGGGGTAGGGTAGCTGCTCAGTTAACTTAATCATTCCAAATTGTTCCTTTGAACATAATCACCGATGGTTCCCCATCATCATTAAGTCCGACAGTCAATGTCCTCAAAGAAAAAGAAAGCAATACAAAAGCCTGCTGAGTCAAAACCTATTAAGGAGACTTAGGCAACATTGGGGCATCCCGCTGACTGCAGTTTTAAAACAAAACAGTTCAGGCAAAAGTTAGGGATAACAAAGTCGAAAAAAGGTTACTATGTACCTTCGACAAAAGGAAAAAATTACAAAAAAGGAGAATGACTGCCTTTGCAGATAAACCTTTGGTTTTGAACCATCACAAATGTCAATATCACAATTCCCAAATTCTTTTGGAGACTAAATGCATAGCTAACTGAGCATAGGACTGGAGAACATCACGAAGATTGGGATGGGTACAAATAAACTTTGAGCCTCTATCTTTTGTTTCTTTAAACCGTGAACCAGGCCATGTTACAACCTTTAAAAGTCCTAACTGAAGCATGGTTAGTTCGAAAGCGTACCATTACCAAAGGTATCCCGACTCCTTAAGGTGTACTATAACTCTTGAGTTGATATCACTTTCTAAAATAAAAAACTTTGTTTTACTCAAAAAATGTTTTCAAACTTTCAAGACAGACATATGCATTTGCATTTCATTATAAAGTACACTTGTCTATATAGATTTAAATGTTAACATCAGGGAGAAGTTGCATGGGGCATGGCTAATGGCTAAAAATCCTACTGACTGATGAAGTAGCTTTTAAAAGCTTGTCAAAAAAAAAAAGAAGAAACATCTCTTACGCATGACCGGGATGGCTAATGTGTACACATGGCATAACCCGTCATCATCCCATTTACATGGGGCAATCTAATCAGGATCCATAGAATCTCTCAAAGACGCTGAATAGCCCATGGGGCAGGCCCATTACATGGGGGCACGTTGCAAAAGTCACTCAGTATCAGATGATGTCAATGCCACTCTCACATCCTTTTCAGGAACATTTATAGGATACTTCTAAATCTGTCCATATAGTCTTCTTTAAGACGTGTTCAAATACTTCTTACCCTTTCTAGGAACCTTTGTCAAACAGTCTTTTAAAGACTCGCCTTCTTATCCTAACCATTTTCAAGCCCTTTCAGACAGTCTTCTCTAAGACAGTTGCCTTTCTACGAATCCTTTCTACGTAGTCTTCTGTAAGACATCTCTTAACTTTTTCAGTTAGTCTTTTAAGACATATTCAAACTTCTCTTACGCTTCCAAAAAAAACCTTGTCAAACTTTGTTTAAAGTACATAGTCTTTTCTAAGACAATTCACCGTCCTTTCTAGGGGTAATCTTCTCCAAGATGTCTTTTCCTAAGTTTTGTTTAAAACACCACAAAAACAATCCTTGTCCTCTATAGGAATATTTTTGACACTCCTCACAAACATACCCCTTTGAGCTTTGTTTAAAGCGCAGTCTTGTTTAAGACAATTTCTCATTCTTTCCAAGGACCTCTTCAGGTAATCTTATAGTAGACATCATCTCATTCATGAGTACTCAGCAAATCACTATCCGTCAGGCGCGACCGAAACGCATGACTCAGCATCTGCTTCATATTCAAACCAACACTTAGCATCAAGGAGACCTCTAAATTGGTCTAATCAAAGACGATCATTCCTGATAAAAACCCTTAGATGGGGAAACCACGTTCAGAGGGTTTTCCTAAAACAGGGGCATACAATCCAGAATCCTATTGACTGGGGGGCATATCTTTCAAGAATTCAAACACTGGGGTAATGCATATCAGGCAAGACATGGTGAAATTCGAGTTCCCTCGAAAGGTCCCTCCTTCAGATTAAGGGGCACATCTCTCAAAATTTCCAATATTCGGGAAGTCACATTGGCATCATACAAAAAGCATTGTTGCATATTTGATCTTCTCACGCCTGTACTATTCACATCCCGCAGTGTGGGATAGGCATATATGCATAATTCTCATTGAGAATCTCATTACATGACACATACATCATGACATTGCATAAAACTAACGCTGCCTTTTCAGGTCACTTCATAATTCAAAAGGGTGTTATCATCCAATTACAGCACGAGTACGATCGTATCAACGATTCAATCTCAACGCTCACAGATAAATTCAAAATACCTCATTCCAAGTCTTTCTTCAAAGACAATCCAGAAGCAATCAAAGAATTTCTTACCTCTCCAGGTAGTCTTGTCCAAGACAGTTATCCTAACCTTTCCAAGCAGTCTTGTTTAAGACATATCCCAAACCTTTCTAGGTAATTCCGTTTAAAACGCTCGCATCCTTTATAGGAATCTTTTTAGATAGTTTTGTTTAAAACGTTTCATATCCTTTATAGGAATCTTTTTAGATAGTTTTGTTTAAAACGTTTCATATCCTTTATAGGAATCTTTTTAGATAGTTTTGTTTAAAACATTTCATATCCTTTATAGGAATCTTTTTAGATAGTTTTGTTTAAAACTCATCATTCCCTTTATAGAAACCTTTCTAGATAGTTTTGTTTAAAACGTATCCCTCCCTTTATAGGAACCTCTCAAGGTAAGTCTTGTTTAAGATATCTCGTATCCTATCTAGGAGCCTTTCCAAGCGAGTCTTGTGTAGGACATATCATACCTTTCTAGGTAATACTGTTTAAGACGTTTTCATTTCCTTTCCAGGAACCTCTTTAGGTTAATCTTGTTTAAGACATCCCATCTCCGTCTAAAAACCTCTCCAAGTGAATCTTGTTTAAGACACATCTCAGCCTATCTAGGACAGTCTTGTTTAAGACACATCATGCCTTTCTAGGTAGCATTCTTAAAATATTTATCCAATCTTTTCTAAGACGTACCTTATTCTTTTAAAAACTCTTGAAGTAGTCTTCTTCAAGACATTCTTTTTCTGAGGACCTTTCCAGGTAGTCTCTTCTGAGACAAGCATCGTCAGTTCCAAAAAAAAAAACCTTGCCAGGTGGTCTTCTTGAAGACAAATTTTCATATCCATCCCAGAAACCTCTTCAGGTAGTCTTATGTAAGACGTTACTTCTTCTCTCCTCAAATACAATCAAATGATCAAGGTCAGAAAAGCATATGCTTTAGAAAAGTATCCTGCCAGACAAACGGGTGGCATCTATAAGCCCATCTCTCACAGAGCTCTTTCCCTACGCAAGCAAATTTCAGGGCAGTTCAGTGTCCAATCATCTTCTACCTCTTCAGGTTCAAGAAGATTGAACAGGGGCAGCTGTCATACCCCAAAATTTGCCCTCCATGTTCCATTCACAAAGCTCAAGGTTCAGTTCCAAAGATCACTCACTCAAAGGTCCAGATGATCCATAGTCAACTGGTTTGACCTAAAAAGTCAACCATCATCAGAGCATAGTCAAAGCTTCCCAATTTTGGTCAACATCTAGTATGTGAAGTACAACCATCATTTGATCAAAGATTGATCATGATTCCATTAATAGAAACTCAGAGATGAACAAATACACAAAGGTTCAAATTAGGGTTTCTTAGGAGAAAGTCAACCCAACTTTGACTGGGCATAACTTTCACATGGAAAATCAAAAATTCCCCACTCAAAGCCTATGGTGAAGGAAATTGGAGTATCTACAAATTTGTCTCTCACAAGCCAGGGCTAGAAATGATTCATTTGAGAGATACAGTGCAAAAGATTACAGGTCCTTTTCAGGCATCCTCCAAAAGCAGTTTTTTGTCAAAGAGGATATGATCGAGATAAAAGCTCCAAATGAAAAATATGTTCCAAAGTGGCTTATAGAGGATCTCTTGAGGTTTCCAAAAAGTATTAGAACTCTCTCATAGCTTGAAAATTGAGTGAGATATGCTTGATCAAAGTTGGTTGATTTTGGAGGACCAAATATGAAAAAGGATGGTTCAAATTGAGAAATCTTGCAAATGGGCCTATGTTTTTATGGTACAAACTTGATCCACAAGCCTTTAGCTTATCCAAAACAAAAGGGAACGAAATTTAGCATATAAATTGATTTAATATATTTTTTTATTTCATTTTATGATTTAATTAAGTATGAAAAATCAAATATTATGGTAAAATATTCATATAGGCCAATTTCAATCAGTATTAATGGCAAAATATATTGTTATTTTCGTGCTAAATCAAATGGAAAGGAGTGATACAATATTTGGACCAAATTAGAAACTTTTTATTCAAGAAATAAAATCAATTTTTTTCAAAGAAGCAAAATTGGATTCAAGGGAAGTTTTGGACAAAATTTTAACCTAATTCTACCCTCCTATAAGTACACAACTTAGAGCATAGGATTAGGGGGGGAATTCTGGCCGGAGAAACATATTCAAAAACTCAAAAGTTCTCCAAGAAATTTGAAATCGGTTTCGGATAATTAAAGCGTTTCAAGGAGATTCAAGGTGTGCAAAAGCTCCCTCGAGGCATTCCGAAGCTACCTGGATAGTTACTCTGCTTCAGCAACCCCAGAACTTCTCCATACGAGCCCAGGTATGTAGCTTTGAATTTTCGATCGATTGCAAACATTAACGCATCTCTATGTGAATTTGTTTGTGTATTATGTCTTGTTTCCATGTTGTGAACGTTTCTGGATCGTTAGTTTAGCGTTTGTATGCTTAGAACTCACCCTGCCATTAACGGTCGGTTTAAGCTTTTAGGGTTCCAATTTGGGGTTTTTAGATAGGGCTGAAATTGGATTAAAACAAGTACATGGTTGGATTCGTATGGGTTAAACGAGTAGAACAGGCTGGTCGCGAAATGTTTATTGCTGAACAAGAGCTAATCGCTATTTTTGAGGTCGGTTTGCTACGAATAAGGTTGCAGCAAATTCGTAGCAAAAGTTGCAGGCTTTTTGTGAAATTGGTAGGGACGATGACTGCGTGGCAGAGCGCTATTGGATCGTTTGAAATCCGCGCGCTCGTTTCCATTTGTTTCTTGATTTTCATATATGATAGGTGGAACGTATCTCTTAAACGCGTGTTATGTTTGGCTGGGACGGTATAGAAGCGTTCGTGTGGGTCTGGGGGTGCGGGTTCGATCCCTCACTCCCACCTTCTTTTTTTTCTCAAGAAAATCCTTCTCTGATCACATGCACCCCAGCCTGTACACCTACCATGCGTCCTTTAAAATTTGACCACTAGATCATCATTCAGCCAGATCCAAAGGCCCTAGGACGAATGCCCATAACATGCACCTCAAAGCTGCCACACAGGATTTAAATCCTAATATACTTAAATAATTTTTATTATTTATTTTTGTTTTAATTAAAATATCGTTTAATATTTATTAATTATATAATAATTATTTTTATAAATAAATTATTATATGATATTTATATTAAAATTCCTAATGTGTTGTTCGAGCCGATTAAATCGATTAATCGCCATGGGCAATGATAATTTTAATTAAAACATTATGTAAATAAAATACAAATCAAACTACATTCGATTAAATGGTTGCAATCATCTTATTGATTGTGATGATTAATCATCCCTCGTTCCAAATTTAATTTGTTACTATTCGTAATCGAATCAATCGGTTATGAGAGGTAACAATACAAAACAAAATTCACAAAATTAATAAAACACAATAATTCATTATTGGTGATAATCGAATCAATCGATTTGAATCGGTAATGGTGCAAAAAAAACCCTAATCTTTTGACTATGGTGATCAAACCTATTGATCATTGCGGTTAATTGTGCCATATCAGGGTTGTACGCCCAAACCCTAAAATAATTCTAAAATCCATTCAAACTTCAAGTTCAAAATACAGATTTTTATCTACAATAGGCTATTCAAAGCCTCCAAACCTTCAAATCAAACTTCAAACCTTAAGGGCGTACAACCCGTCCCCCGAACTACGTTGACTCTGATTCTCCATAAGGAGATACGTAGGCACTTGGATAACCAAGGCGAGTCCCCTTCCTCAAAATCTCAATTTTCCCCCTATCCGATTCTTTAGCTATAAAACCTTGACAGTTAGCCATAAACCTTTATCTTTGAATAATAGCCTTTAGGAAAGGGTTGAGGGTGCCTAATACCTTCCCTCGACCTGAATATAGTATCTTACCCCGATCTCTCAACTACGTAAGGTTTCCTATTCGCCTTGGTAGAATAGGTGGCGACTCTCTAAGTTAATTTTTAGGCAGGTTGCTACAAGAACAACAAGAGTACGAATGTAAATTTGCATATGTTAATGGAGATCTGTGTGAGGATTATTTGTTCGAAGCACCAAAGTTGGGGATTTTTCCCCGTGGGGATGAGGATGGAGGGAAAATTCCCCCGATGACACTTTGGGGTGGGGATTGGGAAAGTACCCCCGCCCTGTGAATTCTCTGACTCCGACCATATTATTTAACTTTATATTTTATGTATTATATAATATATAATTATATAATTTTACATAAAAAATATTAATGTATTAGAAAATGAATAGTCATTAGTGGATCATTTTATTTTTATGTTTTATTGTATAATGTATTGTTTAACTTGCGTTGGATGATAGCGGTGCCATAGTAGTAAATTAGTGGAAGCATGGTAGCAACAAGTTCTATTAATATTTATTATTTTTTTACAAAAAGAATATTAGCAAGAACATGTGCTTTTGTCTTCTTTTTTTTTTGCTATTGATGCAAGATGTATTTTTATTAAAAAAAAGATGCAAAATATATGTGTTTTTTAAATAAAAAAAAGGAAAAAAATTACAAAATACTCATAGTTTTGATCGAAAAATATAAAACATTTCTTCAGATTTGATCTCTATAGATCTCCGTGGAGATTTATGGGGTTGGGGATGGAGGAAAATATTCCCCTGTGGTGGGGATTTGGGACAGGGATGAGGAATAGATTTAGGGGCGGGCGGGCGGGGAAGCATCCTCCGAACATTCTCTGTCCCATTGACATCCCTAAACAAGAGTGGAACTCGTTGAGTACAACGAACGTGAGGGGTGCTAATACCTCCCCCATGCGTAATCGACTCTCGAACCCGAGTTTGGATGCAAGATCATGTTCTTTCCCTTCTGAGGCTTTTTCAATGTTTTCCTGTCTCTCCTTTAGAATAAATAAAGTTCGATGGTGACTCTGTATTTTTTTCGCGATAGTGGCAATGGGCATGTAACACCCGAGGCCGAAGAGGGCGGGGATTGTTATCCGAATTAACATCGAAGTGAGAGAGATCTTGAGGCTGTGCAGAGAAGATACTGCATGGTTAAAGGAAGACTTATAAGGATTGATTGATACTACTTATACCAACAAGATGCATATTCTTTCCGGTAGCCTAACAGATAAGAACTCCATGGTTAAGGAGACTTGACTTGGACTAGTATATGGACGTGTGACCTTCTAGGAAGTTTTCCAGAAAGCGTGTGAGTAAGGACAAATGATGCTGGAAAGACTCACGTTGGTTTGTGAGGTCAGTCGATAATCCTGAAAGCAGTCTAAAGAGTTACATTACTCATTCGCACCTCAGACATTTCCATCATCCATCATTTTTTCTATTTTGAAAGCAAAGAATACTCCATCCAAGACGTCTATTTTGAAAGCAAAGAAGACTCCATTCAAGAGGTCTATTTTGAAAGCAAAGAAGACTCCGTCCAAAATGTCCACCGCTTCTGCAAAAAAGAAGAAAACTCAAAAAAAGAAGGAGGATGTCACTAACAATAAGAAATATAAAGAAAAGAGAGTGGTTGTTGAAATAAATGTACTTGTCCTTCTCCTTGATAATGTCTCATTTCACTCATAAGAAAGTATGCTGAAGTGGAAGTTTGTGTGCCATAAAAGTTGGTCAAAGAATTCATAGTAAATTTGCTTAAATGATTTAATGATACATGAAATGGAGATTTCAGAAAAGTTCATGTGATAGACAATTGTTTTGGGTTCTCACCCAACAATCATTAATGAGTATCTAGGACGAGGACATTTGATAACTACTGAACGTGTGCCACCTTTAAAGATCATAACTCAGGAGATAATTGGAAATGTCCATGAGGAATGGCATATTAAGAGATTATTATATGCTGCAAGTCTGAGTGTCAAATATGCCATTCGAAACAAAATTGAAGTAGCTAACTGGGCTCATACAAATTACAATTCAGATATCACAAACTCACTTGTCGTAATTTTGTATCAAATAGGCACTAGAGTTGCGTTTGACTTTGATGAATATGTGTTTTATCATATCCTAAAACAAGTTGAATCATATGATGTTAAGTTTCCCATAACTTTTCCCTATTTAATTAGTGGTGTATTGATAAAACAAAAATATGATATCTTAATTAATGAAGACGTTGATGGTGTTTCCCCCAGCCCATTGAATTTTAGTTACAGGTTGTTTGCTAGTAACCATGTCCCAAACATTCCAGAATTTGGTATTGCTGATTTGAAAATAGGCGTCAACCTTCTAGAGGTTAATCCTATGTCAAGAGATGCAATAGGACATGTTCTGAATAAGCTCATGCATGTCTTCAAGGACTATGCTAGACCTGATTATCTTCTCCACAACTAGGAAAGACAAGGTTGATGGAATCATTAGGTTAATGAATCCTAAAGTGTTTGAAGCGTCCACTTCATAAGCTAGAAGACATGATGTTGGGAAAAATGCTAGGAATGATGCAGATAATGATATGGAGAAGTATGCAAGTGAAAACAATCTGCAAATTGATATTGTTAGTAATGAAGAAGAAGAGTACGAATTTGTCTTCTTTGGTGACTCTGAGAAATTTTCATGTTGGTTGCTAAAGTTTTTTTATTTATAGTTGTGTATGCAAAATGTTTGGAAGGATTCTTCGTTTTATTCTCTACCCCTGCGTGGGTTTTATTATTATGATATTGTTATTTCCCTTCACGGGTCAGATAATGGTTCTTGTTGTCCTTTGTTGGGTTGGTTCCTATGTTTGTTTTTCTGGTACTTATGCCCATTCTAGGCTAAATATTTTAGTTCTACCCCTTGTCCATTTTGAGGAAATTAGGGGGAGATAATAATATGTAAAAAATAATTATCATGTTGCTTCTACTTGGTGTTATTAAGAAGTTGTGAGTTGTTATTTTTACTATCTGCAAGTTGTGTTGTTAGTATTGTTATTTGTAAGAAGTTTTGTTTAGTTAATGATGATATCTGTAGGTTGTGTTGTTAGTAATGTTATATGTAAGCTTATGCTTATGGATGCTTATGGTTGTGATTTAGCTAACATATTTTTGGTTTCATTTCATTCTGATAATCATATAATGAAAAATGAAATGATATTGTTATTTCCCTTCACGGGTCAGATAATGGTTCCTGTTGTCCTTTGTTGGGTTGGTTCATATGTTTGTTTTTCTGGTACTTATGCCCATTCTAGGCTAAATATTTTAGTTTTACCCTTTGTCCATTTTGAGGAAATTAGGTGGAGGTAATAATATGTAAGAAATAATTATCATGTTGCTTCTACTTGGTGTTATTAAGAAGTTGTGAGTTGTTATTTTTACTATCTGCAAGTTGTGTTGTTAGTATTGTTATTTGTAAGAAGTTTTGTTTAGTTAGTGCTAATATCTGTAGGTTGTGCTGTTAGTAATGTTATATGTAAGCTTATGCTTATGGATGCTTATGGTTGTGATTTAGCTAACATATTTTTGGTTTCATTGCATTCTGATAATCATATAATGAAAAATGTATGTAAGAGTGTGCATTACATTTTGCAAGTTGTATTTGCCTAAAAATTGGTCAAAGAGAGAGTTTGTTATTGCATATAATTGAGGTTATTTTATATGAAACATGTGTCTCAATATGTCATGACATTGTGTGAGACATCCGGTCTCTCCGTGTTCGAACAAGGAAGCAACATGTTAAGCATAATGTTTCCTAGTTTGTGAGACATTTTGTCTCGCCCAACAGCGGCCGAGTGTTGAGTAAATATCGTGTTGATTAAAGATTCGTTTCCTTATTTATCTAATCATGTATAATCTTTTATGTGCTTTTTGTAATACAGAAATTTTTCCAAAAGATCATTATGATCATATTACAATTGAGGAATTTTGATATGATCAAGATTTAATCAATCAAATATTGTCAATCAACATAATGGAATATTGTCTGCTTGCGCTTATAGATTATTTAGTCGCGCTCAAAGACAAAAATCCTAATGGGCTTTGAAGTTGGATCTTGTTGCTATTTAAGGAGGAGCTCTTTATTGTAAAGTCTCAGACCTTGCACAATCAAGCTAGGCGTGTTTATTTATTTTGAGTTTATTTCTTTTGTTTTGAAATACTCTATTAGTGAGTTATTCCTATGTTAAGGAATTTAATATTTTGTGTTGTAATTTCGTTCCATCATTTTTAAACTCTTATAGTTGTCCAAACACCAGGGATAATGTTTTAGTGAAAGTAAGATGTGTCTCATATTCAAAGAGAGTCATGAATAGAAATTTACGATTAGTATTAGGAAAATAGACATTGAAGTAGGAGAGTTCAAATCAGACCAATTAATACTTTTGAATATTAATAGTGAATTTCTATTTTTAGGTTAACGCCCTCTAGACACAGGTGGTTTTGCACCAAACTGGATTACCAATTCCTGCGTCATTTTTTTATGTCTTTATTTTATGGCTAAATTACCTCCATGGTCCTTTAAGTTATTTAATTGTTACAAATCAGTCCTTTATGTATTTTTCATTCCATGTGAGTCCTTTATGTTAATTAACGCATGCACCGTTGAACTATTTCTACTTTATTTTGTTCTATTAATTTTATTTTAACTTCTAAAATTCATATTAATCCGTTGTTGGTCCAAAAATTATGAAAAAATTCCTAAAAATATTTCTTCTCATTTTACACTTCGTGTAATTTTATGAGAATTTTATTTTTTGTTTTACTATTTTTCTTCAATTTTTTCTTTTGCGTGCATTTTAATTAGTTTAAAAATACTTTTATGTACTAAAAAATTATGAAAATTTTATTATATGATCCAATGATGTTCTTTGACCTATGTATGTTACATGACATATCACTACCATTAATGTTATTTCAATTTTTTTGGAAAGAATTTTGAGAAAAAGGTCAACGACGCAGACGTTAGTTAACATAAAGGACCAACATGTAGCGAAAAAGGACTAACTTGTTACAATTAAAACACAAAGGACTAACTTGTTACAATTAAATAACTTAAAGGGTGCGGGAGGTAATTTAGCCTTATTTTATTCATTACATATTACACTTCTCATACACATTGTTACGACATTGCGTATGACATATTGATATCTAGCAAACAAAATTTTAGGACCATTCTCTACTATTTGAAGGCTTTATCACCTTAGCGTTCTAATATAAAACCCCAATGACAACCATTATAGAGGAAAAAGAGATAAGAAAAGTAAAAGCCCATGCTTGTTGATGAAGGAATGAAAGTTGTACTTGGTGGAGTTTGTAAGTAAGTTGGCTCTGAGCTTGATGGAGGTTTAAATGAGAGTTTTAAAGGAGAAGGTATATGAAAAAGGGGAAAGTTAAAGCTAAACCCATCTTTATAGGGTTCAAAAGTTGGGCCTATAGGTAATGAGTAACCTCTCACTAAGTACATCAACGATTGAAAAAGATTCCCCATGTCTCTAACACTTGAAAATAACCCAGTCCAATTTGACTTCCCAAAAGAAACCCACCATTAGCTACATTCAATGTTGCTTATGTGACGTATGAGGGACTCAACTCAAGTTCTACTCGAGGGACTCGCCCCAAGTTCTGCTCGAGGGACTCGCCCTAAGCTTTGTTTAAGGTAATTGACCAAAGGATGACTCTAAAACTTCTTTGGGGATTAGCCCAATGTGAAGGTTAAAAGCGATCGAACTAAATCACTTCATCCTTTACAAGCCCTTGTACTTGAGGGGCTGTGTACTGTTATAATTATAGTGGACCCTAATAAGTAACAACCCACGTGAGGAAGACACAAACACTAGTATGGGAGAGTTACCTTATAAAGCCAGGGGTCGCCCGAAATAGGCCACAAGGTCGCTTAGATTTTAGTAGCTGTCCTTTAGTTCACTTTAGTCCATCTTAACTCAGTCCCACTACCCACTTGCCCAATAAATATGGGAGAGGACATGTCCCATCATAACAGACTAGAAGAAGGGTCAATGAAGATAACCATCACTTTTATGATCCAAGGAAGAATAACTCCCTTACTCTCCATTTTTTCTGAGGGGGAACTGAGATACCCATTCTCTAACCTAGACACAAGAAATCTCTATAAATACTTCAGTCCTATATTTGAGAAGTAGGAACATTTTTCACCTAGACACGTTGTCTCAAAATATATCCTCTTTTCACTATCAATATATATATATATATATATATATATATATATATATCCTATTTTCTCTTTCAATAATTATTTATTTAAAAATTTGATTAAATAATATGTAAAATGATTTTACCACATTTTAATAATATAAAGCACATTTTCTGTGAAAAAATAAATTTTGAAATTTCCAAACGCGTAACCCTTCTCTTCTCTCCTCCCTTCACTCTTAAACAGAATTTAGGGTTTCTGCCCTAAGAAATTCCAATTCTTTCCTCCCAACTCAGCAATGGCTAAAAAGAAACAGAAGGAGCCGCAACAAACTCCTAAAAACGACACCGTCTCATCCTCTTCCAGCGTTTTCGATGTTCTCTTCGGCAACGCGCCGGAACAGATAACCGGAGCTGCCGCCTCTCTTTTTTCCGATGACAACCCCTATAAGAGAAAACCACCACAACCTGCTCTAATTTCCGACGTTACCGATCACACTCCAAACTCCGAAAACGGCGACGTAGATGAAAAGAAGAGAAAGAGGAACAAAGAGAAAAGCCCCGTGCTTGATTCAAATTCTGCAATCAAAGTTTCAGAAAATTCAGAGAAGAAGAAAAAGAAGAAAAGTGGGTTGAACGAGAAGGAAGGGGAAGAGAAAGAGAAAGAGCATATTTTGGATGTAGAAACGATTGGGAAGGAGAAGAAGAAGAGGAAAAGGGATGAGGTTGAGAAAGAGTGGGAGGAGAAGAAGTATGGGATTGTTAAGGGAGGAGATAAGGATGAAAGGGAAGGGTTTGAGAATGAAAAAGTTGGGAGCAAGAGAAAAGTGCGTGATAATCCAGCTGATATGATGGTCTCAAAGAAAGGTTTTGATGATGAAGATAAGCTTTTGAGGACTATTTTTGTTGGGAATTTGCCTCTTAAGGTGAAAAAGAAGACTTTGTTGAATGAGTTTAAGAAATTTGGTGAGGTTGAATCTGTTAGGATTCGCTCTGTTCCTTTGCAAGATGTAGGTGTTCCTTTTGTTTATTGTTTTGGTTTGGATTTGTTGGTACTCTTTGAGGCTTCAATGATATGGTTTTAATGCTAACTTTATGTGTATTCTTTTTTTTTTTTTTCATGAACTAGACTAAAATACCTAGAAAGGGAGCCATCCTTGCGAAGAAGATCCATGAGTTGGCTGAAAGGTAACTGTTACTCAATGACCTGCTTGCAGCTTGTTAAGATTATTAATTGTTTATAGAGAATGCAGTTATTTTGTATATTGAGTTGAAGGAAAAGCCTATATTAAGCTAGGTGAAAACGTTCCGTTTTGATGATTTGTAAGGAGTGTCTTAAATTCTCCTTAATGTAATTTATATTGCAAATTGAATTTGTTCTAGGGTGACTTGTATACAGTGAATACATGCATTTTAATGTAAAGGAAATCTTTTCATACATTTCTAATAGAGAAATATTGGGGTTTGCAGTGTCAATGCTTACATTGTTTTCAAAACTGAGGAATCTGCCCAGGCTTCATTGGCCCACAACATGACTGTGGTATGTACTTGTTTCTCTAAGTTGGATTGGATCAATTATTGCCAATGCCATGTATTTCTGTTGAAGGATTGTGTCTGACAATCGTCGAATATTATTGTTTCGTTATCTGGCTGTAGGTTGAAGGATTCCACATTCGTGTTGACAGGGCATGCCCGCCCCGCAAGAAACTTAAAGGGGATACTTCTCAGCTCTATGATAATAAGAGAACTGTTTTTGTGGGTAATCTCCCATTTGATGTAAAGGTATGTTACCATTACCAATCTGTTGTTTTTATTTAAGGTCACACAATTCCATTTCCCCTTGTTGCATCTATCTTGTCCAATGATTCTAACATGTGATCTTTTGGTGCAGGATGAAGAACTTTATCAGCTATTTGGTGGTATACCAAATCTAGAATCAAGTGTAGAAGCTATAAGAGTTGTTCGAGATCCTCATCTTAATGTGGGAAAGGGAATTGCTTATGTGCTATTTAAAACAAGGGTATGCTGTTTTGGTGCCTTATTTGCTATACATTTTGATTTTGATAAAAAGTTTTCATTGTGTACTTGTATTTTTTTAGCTCAAATATCATGATTGAGGTTTTCATGTGCTTTCCTTTAGGCGCTAAAACACGGGGCTGTTTGTGACTATCCCATAAATACTTAAGTAGCTCAAATTTGTCAGATTAATTTTAAGAATAGCATGCTATTATTACTAAAAGGCACATGTATTCTCGAACACAAACATTGAAATGGATGGTTATGTGTGTTGTGGTTTTGTTAACTTTAGTTTGGATGAGCTATCTAATATGCCTTCTCAGTTACTAGGTACATGTAAATTTCAGAAAATATCACTATTTGATGAGAATATTAGTAGTTAGAGACTGACATGTATGGTAAAAATAGTTAGGAGCATTTACATTTTACACTTTTAAAGAACACAATTTGAAAATCATGTTAAAGCCTGTCTGTTTACCAACAATATCTGATTATTTCAACGCCCAATCCCACTCCCTGATATTTGGGATACAGACTGGAAGAGAACTTGAGCTTTCAGTTGATGAATGATGTCCCTTGGACATTTTCTTAGTAACAAACCCTTTTGGTGCTGAAATATGGGGCTGTTAGAGGTTGATGACAAGCCCCTGAAAATATCCTTGTCATGGAGAAACCATCTTATTTGTCTTATTGCTTTTAGAATTTCATGTTATGTTATCTATTTCTTTAAAGCGTATACATTTTGGAGCATAATCTGGAACGTAAGGATAGTTGCAAGTAATGTGGTTCTGTTGACTTACTCCGGTTTGGATTGGCTACTATTTTTATATTATATTATGCCTCTCTGTAATTAGATACATCTCATTTTCAGAAGTTATCTTTTTTCAGTGAGTATATAAGAGTTGATAATCATAGAACTGGACATTGGCGTGTCATACCAGTAGAGTCAGGCTACATTATACCGATCCTCATAAATTGAAAATTTGATTATTACAGAAATTCTTTTGGGGTGTAACATGGGCTGTTTGTTATCGGCGAACCCAAGTCCTCATTTTGTCATGGGCTATTTAATACGGGCTGTTTGATATCTTTTTTCCTCTCTTTTGACTTCAACTGCTGCCTGGAGATGTTTAAGCTTTTCTTTGTTTTTATGGAATTAGTTGTGCTTCACATAGGGGTGGGAATAGGCTAGGCTAGGCTTTATAAGGCCTGGGCCTGACCTAAGATAAATTTACAAGGCCTGAGCCTGACCTATGGCCTACTATAGGCTCGTTTTTTCAGCCTGGCCTGGCCTTTTTAAAAGCCTGACCTGGCCTATTTAAAAGCCTCTTTCTTATTAATGTTTTCAACTAATTCATATTACTTAAGAAGCCTTTTAGGTATATATATATATATATATATATATATATATATATATATATATATATATATATATATATATATATATATATATATATATGCCAATCTATTTAATACTTTTTCTAATATATATGCATATATAGGCCAATCTATTTAGACTAATTTTAATATATATGAAAATATAGGCCGACCTACAAGGTTTCATAGGCTTTTTTAATAGCCTAGACCTGGCCTATTTTATTAAATAGGCTTTTAAAAAAGCCCAAGCCTGGCCTTTTTATCAAATAGGCCTGGCCTTAAGTAGGCTAGGCTATAGGCTGGCCTGGCCTATTCCCACTGCTTTGGTTTGCACAGTCCAGACCTCAATGAATAACTGACAGAAGATAAAACCATAGTATTCATATTCAAAGTGTTGGTTGACTGTATCTAATTTGAGATATTGCTTTTTGTTGTTGAAGAAAAAACATTATTGCATTTGTAAAGTGGCATAAAGAATGTTCATACTTATTTTCAGGCCTTATCACCTGGAACTCTGTATACCGATACTAATTAATTGTTTGTGATTGCAGGAAGCTGCCAATTCTATTGTTAATAAACGATCCTTGAATCTTCGAGATCGAGCATTGAGACTTAGTCGTGCCAACACAAATGCTGCTACTACCCCATCTAAAAGGCCGGACTCTCCAGGGGCACGACTCACTCATGGCAAACCAAATGCTACTCCATCTAAAAGGCCATACACTCCAGCAGCACAAGCTCATAGGACCCCTGTGAAGAAGTTTTCAGCTGCTTCAAAGTCTCCTTCAAGCAGTAAAAACGGGTCCAACAGAAAAACTACTGCATCTTATCAGGGTCTGCGTGCAACCAAGTCTGATGTCTTCAAGAAAAGTCATGGTGGAGAAAAACCAAAAGTGCGCACACAGAAAAGACCAACAGTAGCTGCCAGAAAGGCTAAAGCAAAAGTGCAGCAGGAGGGTGGTACACCCAAACATGCAGGGTCAAAAGGTACACCAAAGAAAGCAGGGTCAAAAGGTACACCAAAACAAGCAGGGTCAAAACGCAAGTTTGATAGTCGAACTCCTGATAGCTCCGGACGAGTTATGAAAGCACAAAAGAAATGGTAGAATGTTTCTAATGGCATCAGGGATTAGATTTTGTTTTCTTAGAATTTTCTAGCTCTAAAGGACATGGAGGAAAGAGCTTGACACTGATGATTTTATGCAGTTGGGCGTCTTCAGGGTCCTCAGCTGAACTTTCCACTGTTAAAAAAGCAGTAGACGGAGGATAGAAATTAGCTCTTGTATCTTTTAAATCATTTTACATTATCGTGTAAGTTCCATTATAGAACTTGTATAAGGTTTATTGTGGCACTTTGTCTAGAAATTGAAATTGCCCATCAATTTTTGCTCCTGAACTTTTGTTTATCAAGTTTTAGTAAAGCTGCTTTCGCCTAACATTGGCAGCGATATATGTTCGGATCCTCTACAGCTTAAATTTCTATGATATATTTTATTAATATTAGTTGTTGATTTTAAATATCTTATTAATTTAATTTTTTAATATAATTTTTTACGATTTTATTATGTTTCAGATATTATCATTTAATAATGTTAATTTTGGTGTATATACTATATTTTGCATAAAATCTATTATTTCTTTACCATATATCTTTATTATATTAATGATAAGGGGAAATGATAACTTACTTAATTTTTGTCTAAATAAAATCTCAGAAAACAAGATGATATGTCATGATCATATATCCAATTGTTAGAGGGATTTTATGACCTGCCGCTGCAACAAGCAGTGGCAAAGTGGATGTTGAAATTATTCGGTAAATTACAAGAGTAGAAAGATCCATTACACGACAGATTTACAATTTCTTCAAAATTTTCTTAGAAAGAGAAATGATGATTTTACTTGCCCTCTTAGATTTTACGTCCTCTTTTGAAAGTTCAGATTTGAATAGAAAACTCAATCGATTTTTGGTATATAGTCTATAGTCTTTGATTTGGTACAGATGAAATCTTTAAGTTTAACTTGATCAAAGACGTTCAAGAATTCAAAATTTTCTCTTTTAAAAAAAGCTTGCATCCCAAAATGAGGCTTGAGAATAGATGGATTACTCAAAGACGTTCAAGAATTCAAAATTCTCTCTTTTAAAAAAGCTTTCATCACAAAATGAGGCTTGAGAAGAGAGATCGATTACTAAAGCTATTGGATGGAAACGTGACAGGATGGATGAAAAAGGAAGGAAATTTGTACCATTTATAATCAGGTTCTATTCAATTATCTTTTTTCCCAATCGATTAGATACCATTTATGTAATCGATTAGGATGTATTGGTAATCAATTGCAACACAAATTCAAACCATAATCGATTAGACGAAGGACTTAATCGATTACTGGACGCATCTAATAGTCATAATCGATTAACCATAGAATCTAACTGATTACAAGGCGAGAAAAACCAATTTCTTGTGCTTTTCGGGGCTGGTTTGATAGTTCTTTAGCCCAATCCGATATAAAAAGTTTGTCTTTGAAATATAGAAGTCCCTTTGGGAACTTGTACATATCTGTTTCCTCTGACTCTTTGTTATTCATCAAAGTTTGACCTTCTAAATTTATCAAATAGTAATGGCGGAGGCAAGACAACATATCTGGAATTGAGGAAGAATTGGCTAACAATAAGAGTTAAGCAGTGCAGTACTTTCGACAAAGAGCATCAACAACCAAGTTTAATCGACCAGGTTTGTAGAAAATTTCAAAGTTGAAGCCTTGAAATTTAGCTACCCATTTATGCTGTTTCAGTGTTTGGATCTTTTGTAATAACAAATTTCTAAAACGTTTTTGATCTGTGTAGATGTGGAAGGTCTGATCAATTAGATATTGTCGCCATGTCTTATGGATTAGATAATAAACAACATTTCTCACACATACATTAAAGTAGCTTGCATTCTAGGACACGTTTTCTTGCTAAAGAAAGCGAGTGGATGCCTAGCCTGCGACAAAACAACTCTGATAGCTACCCCAGAAGCATCAGTCTCTATAATAAATATTTTGTAAAGTCAAGACCTCACTTGAATATGTTTTGATGAAAACAAATATGATAAAAAAAGAGAAAATATTATATCAAAATTATGATCTTCATTCAAATGTATAAAACAATCCAATACACAAATATCTTAGAATGCTCAAGGTCTTTTATTAAATTTCAACCATCTAAACTTTGATTTTAATTCATTCATCTTAAAACTATTTTAGCATTTCAAATATATTGTGCTTACTTTTCATGAGTGATGGAATTGCTCTAGTGGTTGAAATGCTTAGTTTAAAACTACCTAAAAGGTCTTGTGTTTGTCATTTTTACTTAATAATTTTTCTAAAAGTTTTCATATAAACCAATCGGTTGGTCTTTACAACAATCGTTAAAATTTCTAAGCCAATTAATTGACAAGTAAGTGTAATTGATGGCTTCTCATGCATTTTTCAAAATTTTTGAATTTTCATAACATCTCTTCATGTCATCTTTTCGTGGCATCTCTTTGTAAGCCATTGCCATTTATTTTCTGTTTATATTTTTCAAACCATGCCATGATTAACCAAGAGATGCTTGTATCATATAAATAGAAATTATTTTTCAAAATTTAATCCACTTTTTTCCTTGATAATTTCAAAAAGCGTTCAAACTTTGATAAAATAAGAAACTCGTTTTTCTGCATAAACTTTCATATCGGTAAAAAGTTTCCTTTGAACACTTTGGAGATTGTATGATTATTATTGTTATAGGAAAATGGAAGAACAACTGTTGGGATTTATTTCATCCTATTGCTTCCAACTTTCATTTATCAAAAATTCATATTTGTGTATATACTTTGTTGTCTAGGATTGTTGGAAACAAGAGAATGAAAAAGAAAAAATTGTTTTTTTTTTCTACTTTGTAAAATCATAAGGTAGTTTGTCTTAGTGATTTAGTTAGTAACATCTCTATAGAGGCTAGGATTTGTCTTGTACAAGACTCTAACAAATAATGAAATCTCTTACATGTTGTAAGGGGACTAAACGTACTCTCAGACTGTAAGAGGAACTAGTATAATTCCTTTGTGTTCTTTACTTTTGTGCACTTTACCGCTTTCATAATCACCATCAAACCAGAAAATTAAAGTAACACTTCTCTAAAACCAAAAATCGTTCAAAGCACCTATTTCACCCCCTCTTAGGCGCACTATGTACTTACATGTTTTTGTAAAGTCTGGAAAAGCTAACACCGGTATGTCGGTCATTTTATTTTTTCGATTCTGTAAAGGCCTTACTAGCCTATGTACTCCAAGAAAATTTAGTGGAACGAAGCAAATTGGTGAGCAGAGCGGCGAGAGTGGCATAATTGCGCACAAAGCGCCTTTAAAAACCAATGAGACTAAAAAATCCTTGGAGAGTTGTGAGTGAACGTGGTTCAGGCTAATCCAAAATGGCTTGAACTTTTTCTGGATCTGGTGCAATAAATCCAACTGAAATCACATGACCTAGATAATTAACTGTATCCAACGCAAAAATAAACTTAGGTAACTACGCAACAAAATCATGTGTTTTTAATAAGTTGAAAACAATAGTTAAATAAGTTAAATGATCACACAATATAGCGCTATAAATTATAATGTCGTCAAAAATACAAAAATAATCGTCTTAAGTAAGGACGTAATAGATCATTCATAGTTGATTGAAAGGTAGAAGGGGCATTAGTGAGACTGAACGACATCACGAGGAATTCTTAACGGCCGTAAAACGTATGAAAAGCTATTTTGTGAGTATCTTCAGATGCAACACGAATCTGATGGTATCCTGAGTGTAAGTCTATCTTTGTGAAAATTTTGGCAGAACCTAGATCATCTAAAAGTTTATCAATGGTAGGTATTGGGAATCTGTCTTTAATTGTCACAACATTTAAAGCACGGTAATCAACATAAAAACGCCAAGTTTCGTCATTTTTTTTACAAGCAAGACTAGGGAAGAAAATGGGCTATTGCTAAGGACAATTATGCCTTCCCTTAACATGTCTTGTATTATTAATGTCATTGCTTCTTTTTTAATACGGGGATAACGATAGGGTTTTACATTAATTGTGGTAGTATGGTAAGAGAGGGATGTGGTGGTCATGTGGTCTTGATGGTGGAAACGGCTTGGGGTTTGAAAAACAGATGGGTAGTTTTTTAGTAGAGTCGCAATTTTTGGAGGAAGGGATGCAAGAAGGTTATCCAAGGTTATGGGCATTGGTTCTTTGTTATTTTGGGAGTTTAAATTGGTAAAATTCATAATATGTAATGAAGCGATATAGTTTGTGTATATAAGCTGGCAGAGTTGGTGGAAGGTTGTAAGGGTTGGATGTGATTTAGGGTCCCCTTTCAAGGTAATCGGGTTGTTGTTGTGGGTGAATTTTATGGACGAGATTGAAAAATCTGGTTGAATTGGTTAAAGGGTACGTAACCACGCCATGTCGAGCACAATATCAATGCCTTCAATAGGCAATAAGTAAAATGGGATGGTGAATGGCTAATTTGCAAGAGTGAGCTTAACCTAGTTAGACGACGGAAACTTATATAGAGGGGGTTGAATAGATCCCAATTAAAAATACTTGGTGAAAAATAGTTTTAAAACATTTTTAATTATGGAAAGCAGAAAACACCTTTATCAATTCGTCTAATCTGAACCGTTATTAAAAAACTTAGATATGCGTTAAAACCACTACGACTTGCAATGATAATGAAAAGAAATTGAGTCAATATATTTCAACAAACAACGTAATACGTTAAAATTCAAACAAACAAATAACCTATTTCCACTGAAATCATTAAACAATAGTTGAGTGAAGCAATTTATCAAACACTTATTGTGTAGTCAATTTTGATCAAAATTTTCTTATGGTTTTGTTGATTTGAAATCCAATCACAATCACAAGGATTGTAATCAACACAATAATTTTTTTTGAAATGATAAAGAATCTATCTAATCGTATCGATTCCATAATCATTGAATTCAATAATTTTCAATTGAAAGAAAATGAGAGAGAGGGGACACAAGGACTTGTTTAGGCAGTTCACCAATCATCTTTGCTATGGCTACGTTTGCCCCCAATTCCAAAGGGAATTGAGATAATCAATCTTACTTAGCAAAATATGTTTACAAGAGAAATTTAGAAATCTAGCCCTACAAACCCTATGTTTGATGTTGATCCTAACTCTTTCTATTTCCTTGATCTTGAGCTCGAACAAGAAGCCGACAATACCAGTTGATCTTCCGGGTACCCCCACTTCTTCGACAGAACCACTTTCTTCGAAGCTTTCACTTGGTTGAATCCAATTGGAAATTATCGTGACCCAAGACTCTTAAAGAATCCTCTAGTTACCGCTACTCCTTCGACAGAATCAACTTCTTTAAAGCTTTCACTCGGCGTAATCCGAATTACAAAGTCTTGTGCAAACCTACCAAATCAACACCTTGATCTTGGAGGACAAACCCTCACAGTTTTTCCCAATGAAACCCCTAAAGATTCTCAACCCAATTTACAATTTAACAACCTAAATTCGACGTTATCAACCTAATCTAGATGGCACCCAAATAAAGAATGATTATGTGTAATTTGTTTGTGTGTATGCATAGATGTGAGGTTGAAGATGGAGAGAACTATTTGTATGTTTATGGTTTCATCACTTTGAAATGATGCATGTATGAGATATTTATATGTGTGCAAGTTGGATGCAAAAGGAAACTAGAGGTTTAGAAAAATTATGCGGAATTTCAATTTTTTTACAGCATGTGTCAACACATATGAGTCATGTGTCAACACAAATTGATGCATGTGTCGACCTATATCAAGTCATGTGTCGACTCATGAGAAACATAAGCTACTTGCTTTAAAATTGAGCAGCATGTGCCGACACATTCATCGTATGTGTTGACTCATAGAAGAAAATTTTCTTCTATCTGTCGACTTGAAAGTACTCATGTGTCGACACATCCAAACAGAGGCTACATGCTTTAATAATGATCCACATGTATCGACACATAGCATGTATGTGTCGATACATAAACTTGTTTTTCACATAAAACATGATTTTTGATGCATAAAACCTTTTCTAAGTGGATTTTAAGTTCTCTAATATGAAGATGCATATTAAGAATCAGATGATTCCGTTCAATATACAAAAATGCTAAAATATCCTAGTTTTTACATCATGCAAAAAACATATAATAGGAAAGTTTACTCACAAAGCTTTTTACATATTTTTGGCATTGTAAATGTGATACATTTCCCACAATTACTGAAAATTATGGAATTGGTGTGGCCTTGAGGTTGACATGTTGGGCGATGCGAGGTTGTAGTATGTTGTGAGTGTTGTTTGTGTCAATGAGGACCATCACTTGTAATCCTCCGACCAAACATTTGAATTTAAGAGTTTGTGGGGAAAACTGACCAATCACCGTTTGCCTTGACAGCTAAAAATAAGTATCACTAAAATCTGCTTCACTAGTTTCTGTTTCAATGTTGACTTCCTCCATTTGGTCAGATTGGTGTGAGTCATCCTTAACTAATAGTAAAAGAAATTTTCTAGTAGTACACTTGTGTCCGGGAATAAAATTTTCATCACAATTATAGCAAAGTCCTTAGGCACGACGTTCTTGTAGTTGAGCTTGGGATACTTGTCTAATAGGGAGCTTAAGAAGTTAGGGTTTTAGGTGAGGTTTATTGAGTGGAGGTTGTTGTGATACATTAGACTGTTGGGTTTTAGGATGGTTAAGATTTTATGGGCTTATTGTTTGAGCGGTTGTAGGGAGTTTGGGAAAGGGTCTCGGGAATTCGGGATTGGGTATCTTTTAATTTAAATTCAATGAGTTTGGCAAGTCCAATGGCTTGAAAGATGGATGTTGGGCGGTGAATTGCCATTTCGATTTTGATATCAGAGTCTAAACTTGAAATAAAGCAATTAAGTATAGCATCCTCGGGCAATCCTACCACTTGACTTCCCAACTTTTCTAATTTAGCTTGATAATCAATAATTGACCCTGTTGTGAAAAACGATACCAATAACAAAGTATAATAGGGAATTATAGGGGAGAAGAAGAACACAATAATTGGTTATAACTGCTATTCTTTCACTTTCTCTTAAAACAAGATTACAAGTTTACAAGAATAACAAATAACCTCTCTCACCCTAAATTAGGATTTGCAGCTTAGCAATGATGAGAGACTAGTATGCTATTTATAATAAAACCTAACATACTAACTAATGGGATTTTTCCACAAGGCCCATTACACAAGTCAACTTAATAAACAAGCTAACTTAACAAATTAGGGTTTAAACACTAAAACCTAATTTAACATGCTAACAACCCTAGCATCTTCGACACAAGCATGTGAACAACCTTCGACTTCATGCTTAACCCTGTCGAACCAAGAAGCTACCCTTCGGCCATACTAGAGTTCGATCCAAAATCTCACAAATCTCCACCTTGGATCTAACTCTACAACATCAATGGAACAAACTAGCTTTCTTCATGCAGCTTTATCAACTGCATACAGTGGAAAAATTTGCAACTCGGCAATGTCTTGGTGATCATATCAGCAGCATTGTCTTCAGTCGAAACCTTCAGCACTTGGACTTCTCCACGCTCGATTACTCCTCTGACGAAATGCAGCCTCACATCAATGTGCTTAGTTCGCTCATGATAGGCTGAATTCTTCGACAGGTGTATTGCACTTTGACTATCACATTTAACAGTGATACCTCGACCTTGAAGTTTCAGCTCCTTCGCAAAACCTTCAAGCCACAATGCTTCTTTCACAGCTTCAGTTAATGCAATGTACTCCGCTTCAGTGGTTGATAGAGCAACAACCTTCTGAAGTGTTGCTTTCCAACTAATTGCTGTGCCAAACATAGTGAAAACATATCCAGAAATAGATTTCCTGGAATCCATACAACCTGCATAATCAGAGTCGACATATCCTTCGATTACTGCTTTACCATCTTCACCCAAGGCTCCACCATAAATTAGGACTCTATTCAGAGACCCATTTATGTACCTTAAAATCCACTTCAATGCTTGCCAGTGAGCCTTTCCAGGATTCGCCATGTACCTGCTTACAAGACTTACTGCGTATGCTATGTCGGGTCTAGTACAAACCATAGCATACATCAAAGAACCAACTATATTAGCATATGGGATGCTATTCATATAGGCTCTTTCCACATCAGTACTGGGACACTGATCAATACTCAGCTTGAATTGAGGGTTTGTTGGAGTCACAACTGGCTTCGAATTCGACATACCAAACTTTTCAAGAATCTTCCGTAGATATGCCTCTTGAGATAGGCATAACTTCGACTTCTTTCTATCTCTTCGAATGTTAATTCCAAGAATCCTGGAAGCAGCTCCCAGATCCTTCATATCGAACTCCTTATTGAGTTCAGCCTTCACCCTCATCACATCTTCGACACTGTTGCTTGCTATGAGAATATCATCCACATAAAGCAACAAAATAACAAATGAATTACCAGGTCGAAATCTGAAGTAAACACAGTGGTCGAACTGACTTCTAATGAAACTTATGCGTGCCATGAACTTGTCGAATCTCCTATTCCACTGTCGAGGAGATTGTTTCAGCCCATACAAGGATCTCTTTAACTTACACACATAATCATCCTTCCCCTTTTCGACATACCCTTCAGGTTGCCTCATCAGGATCGTTTCATCTAGATCACCATACAAGAACGCAGTTTTCACATCCATCTGTTCCAGTTCAAGATCGAACTGTGCCACCATGGCAAGCAGCATTCGAATGGACCTATGTTTCACAACAGGAGAAAACACATCATTGAAGTCGACACCTTCTTTCTGAGTGAAACCCCTTGCGACTAACCTTGCCTTATATCTTTTCGACGTCACTCCTTCAATTCCTTCCTTAACTTTGAAAATCCATTTACAGCTGACTAACCTTGCCCCAGCAGGTTTCTTGATCAGTTCCCAAGTGTGATTATCATGAAGAGATTTCATCTCATCATCCATGGCCTTCAGCCATTCAGTCTTATTTTGACTCCTCATAACTTCCTTATAATCTCTAGGTTCATCATCAAGAACCTCACTGGCAGAGATTAATGCATAAGCTATAAGATCTGCATACCCAAGTCTCTGAGGTGGTTTGATGACTCTTCTCGACCTATCTCTCGACAATAGGTAGTCATCGTCAGTTTCCTCAACTTCCTCAGCATCTTCTGCTTCTTCTTCGACTTCATCAGGGACATGCAATTCAGCATCAACATGCTCCACCTCAACAGGAATCTCTACCTGTTCCAGCTCTTCGTCAGATGTTTCTGTACTTCGACCAACATCATTAGTTTTCTTAAAAGCCATTTCAGCTTCATTGAAAACAACATCTCGACTGGTGATACACCTCCTGTGACCTGGCTCTAGGCACCATAGCCTATAAGCTTTGACTCCTTCTGGGTATCCCATGAACATGCATTTCAGAGCTCTAGGTTCGACCTTGTCTTGCCTAATGTGAGCATAGGCTATGCAGCCAAATACTCTCAGTTTGTCGAGATCTGGTGGATGTCCCGACCAAACTTCTTCAGGTGTCTTCATATCTAACGCTGTCGAAGGACATCTGTTTATCAGATATGTTGCTGTCGCAACAGCCTCAGCCCAGAACACCTTCTTTAACCCCGCACTAGTCAACATACATCTAACTCTCTCCAAAATAGTTCGATTAAACCTTTCAGCCAAACCATTTTGTTGTGGAGTACCTGCAGTAGTTCTATGCCTTGCAATACCAGAGGTAGCACAAAAACTGTCGAATGACTCATTGCAAAATTCAAGGCCATTGTCGGTTCTCAACCTCTTGACCTTTCTGCCAGTCTGATTTTCAACCAGAGTCTTCCAACTTTTGAAATTCTCAAACGTTTCATCCTTAGTCTTCTGGATGAATACCCATAATTTTCTGGAATAATCATCTACTATGGATAGGAAATACCTTGCCCCAGAATGTGATGCACACCTTGCAGGCCCCCAAAGATCAGCATGGATGTAATCAAGGGATCCATGTGTTCTTGATTTGCCTTTGTTGAACTTCACTCTGCAAGATTTTCCAAGTACAAAGGGTTCACAAAACTTCAGCTTTTCGACTTTGTCTCCACCAAGCAGATTTTGTTTCCCTAATTCGACCAGACCCCTTTCACTGACATGGCCCAATCTCATGTGCCAGATTTCAGTTTTCGACAAAGGTTTCGTGGATGCAACATTTGTCGAACCACTTACAACTTCAGCCTCAAGGGTATACAAGCCTTGTTTCTTCACGCCTCTCAAGACTTCCTTCGAACCCTTCATGACTCTTAGGATACTTTTTTCTCCTTGGAAAACATATCCTTTCTTGTCGAATTCACCAAGAGAAAGCAGATTTCTCTTCAAATCAGGAACATACCTGACTTCAGTCAACAACCTTATTGACTCATCATGGAGCTTGAATCTAACAGATCCAATACCTGCAATCTTGCAAGCCTTGTTGTTTCCCAGCAATACTGATCCACCATCTTGATCACATAATTCCTCGAACAAGTCTTTGTTTGGAGTCATGTGCCAAGTGCAACCTGAATCCATAATCCACTCTCTCTTAGAGTCACTGCTTGAAACCACAAGAACATCAGATGATTCGAAATCATCTTGAACAATGGCAGCGTTGCCATTATCCTTACCTCCATGATATTTCAGGCGTTCAGGGCACACCTTTCTTGTGTGACCCTCCTTTTTACAATGGTAGCATCGAATGCCAGATGCTTCGCCACTGTAAGACTTCGACTGGCTTTTGCCTTTCTTCTTGTCGAACTTACCATCCTTTCGTAAGAGTTTTCCTTTAACGGCCAAACCTTCGCCAACAGTCGAAGGTTTATGCTCCTTTCGTTCATTCAAGTCCTTAGAGTACAAGGCTGATTGAACTTCTTCAAACGTCAGGGACTCCCTTCCATACAAGAGAGTTTCTTTGAAGTGAGCATGTGATCTGGGCAAAGAACACAATAGTAACAGCGCTTGATCTTCATCATCGATCTTCACATCAATATTTTCAAGATCAAGAATCAGCTTGTTGAACATATCCAACTGCTCAGCCAATACTTTGTCTTCAATCATCTTGAATGAATACAAAGCTTGCTTCAGGTAGAGTCGATTTACCAGCGATTTGGTCATATACAAACTTTCAAGTTTCACCCATAACCCTGATGCCGTCGTCTCCTTTGATACCTGTCGGAGAACCTTATCACCAAGGCTCAACAAAATTGCGCTGTGTGCTTTCTCGATCATAGTTGTCTTCTCCGCTGCCGTTAATGCAGCATTCATGGCTGCCTCTCCCTTCAACGCTTCCAAACAACCCTGCTGAACCAGTAGGGCTTTCATCTTCAAGCGCCACAGACCGAAATCATTCACTCCGGTGAATTTTTCAATCTCATACTTTGTTGACGGCATCTTCTCCACGCTCACCGCACCAATTTGTTGTGAAAAACGATACCAATAACAAAGTATAATAGGGAATTATAGGGGAGAAGAAGAACACAATAATTGGTTATAACTGCTATTCTTTCACTTTCTCTTAAAACAAGATTACAAGTTTACAAGAATAACAAATAACCTCTCTCACCCTAAATTAGGATTTGCAGCTTAGCAATGATGAGAGACTAGTATGCTATTTATAATAAAACCTAACATACTAACTAATGGGCTTTTTCCACAAGGCCCATTACACAAGTCAACTTAATAAACAAGCTAACTTAACAAATTAGGGTTTAAACACTAAAACCTAATTTAACATGCTAACAACCCTAGCATCTTCGACACAAGCATGTGAACAACCTTCGACTTCATGCTTAACCCTGTCGAATCAAGAAGCTACCCTTCGGCCATACTAGAGTTCGATCCAAAATCTCACAAATCTCCACCTTGGATCTAACTCTACAACATCAAGGGAACAAACTAGCTTTCTTCATGCAGCTTTATCAACTGCATACAGTGGAAAAACTTGCAACTCGGCAATGTCTTGGTGATCATATCAGCAGCAGTGTCTTCAGTCGAAACCTTCAGCACTTGGACTTCTCCACGCTCACCGCACCAATTTGTTGTGAAAAACGATACCAATAACAAAGTATAATAGGGAATTATTGTGTTCTTCTTCTCCCCTATAATTCCCTATTATACTTTGTTATTGGTATCGTTTTTCACAACAGACCCCTTTTGTTTTAAATTGAATAATTCAGCTTGATGATTAACATAAGTTGAGGGGCCAAATCTTAATTCTAAGACCTTTGTAAAAGAAAATTGACAAAAATTGATTATGATGCATCCATTTAAACCAGCATAAACCATCACCTTTCATATAAAAAGCAGCAAAAGATATACAATTTTCAAGTAATATTTGATAAAAATTAAAGAATTGATCAACTTGAAACAACCATTCCAAGGGATCAGATCCATCAAATACTGCTAGCTCTAATTTTGGAGTTCTAAATGGGGTTTGGGGAATAAGAAAGGGGGTAAATGGGGGAGGATATGGGTGAGTGTTAGGATTAAGGTAGAATGGGATGTTTGAAAAGACGTTTGGAGGATTAGTATATGTGGGTCCTTAAAGGATTCGGTAAAATATAGGAGTGGTGGTTGTAACGTTCCGATTATATTAGTATTTTTTTAATTATATTAGTAATTATATTATTTGGTGTTTTTAATAATTATTTATTTATTTAGTTATTACGTGATATAATAATTATTTGAATATTTGATTATATATGTAATTTTTCTATTTAGGTTAATTGAGTTATTAGAGAGATTTTATGAGTTGAGCCTAAGTGGTAGAAATATGACACAATAGATGGATTATGGGTTAAGCCCATTAGTGAGAAATGAGATAGTAAGAGTTAGGGTTTTAGAGATTAGTCTCATAACTCATTTGGGAAAAAGAGGAGAAAGAGAGAGGAATAGAAAAAAGAAGAGAAAAAGAAGAGGGAAGTAGATTTTTGAAGAAGGTGGACTAGAGATTCAAGGTAAGGGTGTGAATATAAGTTATTCTAAGTGGATATAATTAGTTAATGTTGTTCGGGTTAGTGATTTCATGAGTTAGGATTTGGGGATTGATTGTATGTTGTTATCCATGAATGTGTGAGTCAAAATTGTTAGGGTTTGTGATAGATTTTCATGAATTTGTGATTGAAATCATGTTTATATTAATGAATGTTGATGAATGATGTTAGTTGATGTTGTTATATGCTTTTAATTTTTGATTGGTAAGGATTTTGATTGGTGGATGTGTGGTTTTACAGGTCTGTTAGTTCTATGATTTTTCTGCATAATCGCGCGTCTGCTAAGCGGCCCATGACTCGCTAAGCGGATGTTGAGTGGAAATTTGAAAATGAGCGAGCTCGATAGGAGGAGCTGGTCCGCTAAGCGGAGACGCGAAGAATGAAAGTTTCTGGATTTAGTTGAGAGAAGCGCGCTTGAGTCTGCTAAGCGGACATTGCTGTGTGAAACTTTTTACAACTTTGAAATGATGTATCTTTTGATCCGTAACACTGTTTTATGTGTCGTTCGAAGTGATAGGAAGCTAACGTATTATCTATATGAAAGGATAGAATATGTTAGCATTTGATGAATTGATTATAATGTTGTTGTGTGAATATCTTACGATTATTCTTATGTGTTTTGTGAATTGGTGAATAACGGTGCAACATGTTACTTGAATTGTGGAACATGATGAACTTGTTGATGTTGTTGTTAATAAGAAAAATTGTTGATGTTTGTTGTTAACATGATGAACTAGTTGATGTTGTTATTAATATGACGAAATTGTTGTCGTTGTTGCTAGTATGTGGAATTTGTTGTTGTTGTTGTTGTTGTTGTAGTACCTATGGTCAATGTTGATAACTTGTATTGTGATGTATTCGTGAATTGAATTAATGTTGTATAATGATACGACATAGCGACGTGATTGAGACATGATGAATTACTATGATAGTAATGATATGGTTATTACCATAGAACCTTGGCATTGAGTTGATGTGGTTTAGACGATGACGTGACGTATTGTTTATGTTTTATTTGTGGATGTGCATCATTTGAGTTGCATTCATTGCATAGCCTGGAAATTATGGCAAACACGACGGTCTGAAAATGGCAAAGCGACGATGGCCTTAATGGCAAAAGCGATGATGTGCCCAAGTGGCTAATTTTAAGACGATGAGAGTTGTACTCCAAATGGTACCACATGCATATGCATAGTATTGAGTCGCATATTGAGTTGCATTCGAGTCATTATGAAGATGAAGTGGTTGCTATGATGTGTGAATGCTTATTGTGAAGTTGAATTCATTTGATATGAATTGTTGATGTGTTGTGGATGTGATATATGTGATTGAAAACATAAATGATGAGAATGTGAATACATATGTGTTAATGATATATGTGTATATGTGGAATATGTGAACCATGTTGGTTGATGAATACATGTGGTAAGAGATGTGATTACTTGTATACTTGAAATATGATTATACTTATATACAATTGTTACTTTGTGAATGTGTTAGAAGGGTTATGTACTTAGAATCTATATGTTGGTGAAATATGATTATATACATTGTTTGGTAATTATGTTTGATTACTTGGAATTATGGATCTTTGTCGGATGAGTGGAATATGTGAATCGTGATATATTGTATCTGATGTATGTTTATGTGAAGGATGATGAATTCTTGGAATATATTGTTGTTGTGTATTACATTTCCTATATTATGTTTACTTATTATGATTTGAATTCTCACCCTTCTGCCGATATTTCTCCTATCATGGGAAATGGACAGATACTCAAGTATAGCTGTGGAAGTTTGAAGTTAATTTATGAAGTCTTCGTGTTGCGCTATAATAAGTCAAGAAGGTCTTGCTCTGATACGTAACACTCGGGGGGATGAACGCTAGTTGTTTGGTTTTTATTATTGAATAACTATGTTGATACATGAAGAGTAAATGTTGATGTTAAAATAGTTTTAAGTTGAAAAGATGTTATGTCATCAAAGTTGATTAATGTAGTTCCGCTGCTTAATGTTAATAAAGTGAATTTGTGTGGTTTTAGTTTATCAGAGTATTTGTGTTATGTATCTATGATATCATGATATTGTTGTTAAGATGTATCATAATACCCCAATTATTTGTCGAAGAAGAACTTTATAACTATGATTTTCTTAATAATTACCGGGGTAGAATTGGGGTGTTACAGTGGTGGTGTTCTGTTTCCCAATGTAGCAGAATTATTAGGGTAAATGTGGTTATGTGAGTGTGAGGCTATATGAGTAGGAATTAGTGAAGTGTGGGTAAAGATAAGGGTAGTGGGGGAATGAATAGATGTAAAAATAGGTCCATAACCATGAGCGTATGGGGGAAGTTGAGATATACCTACAGAAGTTGATGTTGAAAGGGAAGTTGTGTTAGTTGAAGCTGAGTGAGGTGAAGCTGAGTGTTGCCCTCCATTTTGTTGCTAATTCATCAGTTTGGTGAAGATTGTCATAACATATTCATGTCTAGAGTCATGAAGTTGCTGCTGATTGTCCATTCTAGTGTGGATATTTCCCAATTGCAGCTCTAAATGATAGGCTATAATAAAACTATATCAGATCTAGGGTTTCAAAGAGAAGATAAACATAAACAAGCTTTTCAACTTTTTCATTCCTTGCAAAAATAAGAAAGATACAATATAAATAGCTAAGTTTTTGTTGACCGAATGGGCCAAAGGCCTCTTCATTAGAAAATACCCAATTTACTAATTAGAGATAAATACTTACTGCACCACTATTTTACTAAATAAAATCCTTCACCAACACATATCTTTTCCTTTCTCTAAGGGGACTTATTGGGCTACCTAACATCTTGTTTTATGTCTTATTGATATTTTGGCTTCTAAATATTAAAAAAATTTAGTTAAGAAATATTATCTCTATTTTAACCATTATTATTTAGGTATTTATTTTTTTTGGCGATGTTTTTAAATATTTTTTGTGTACTTTCCATGTTAGAAGTATAGTAAACACACTCGAGCTTAGAAAAAAGTAATTTCGATAGAAAGAGTAATTTTTGGGATAAACACACTCGAGCTTAGAAAATTAACTAACACATATTAGTTAATTTTTGGGGTCTAACTAGATAGTTAAATCAATCTGTTGTTCTTGTTATCTATATAAATTTTGTACTTCTTCATGTAACAATAATATTTTTGTTATATAATATCATTAATATTACTACTTATATTATTTTAGTGTATCTTAGAAAAAAGTATATTGTAACAATTACTCTCCAAGTTTTTACTCTTTCTATTGAAATTTTAAGTTAAAGGATGTTCCTCTTCTCTCACTATCTTTCTATATGTTCACCACTGATAATATGCTTTCAAAGAGTTTGACGAATATACCTCTAATAAGTTCTATGAATTAATTGCATGTGATATTATTATTTCTTGGACATCTTGTACTGATATTCCCCAACAAAATGGAGATGTCAAGAGAAAACAACGTCACATTGTTGAGACGACTCATCCTCTTTTGTTGTCAGCTTCATTTCCTAGTGAATTTTACGGTGAAACTATTCTTAATGTTGTTCATTCTATTAATAGAATACCATCATATATCATATTAAGCTTGACTCCCTTTGAAAAGTTGTATGACTATATCCTTGATTTTTCTTCTTCGAAAGTATTTGATTCTACTTGATTTGTTCTTTGTCCACAAATAGAACGTAGTAAGTTGTATTCTCGTTCTATGATATATGTTTTCCTTGATTATTGGGGTGGTCAAAAGGGATATCATTGTTATGATCCTCATGCAAGAAACCATGTTTCTTGTCATATTGTTTTTCTTTAACACATTCCTTTTTACTCTTTTTTCGTTTGATTCTCACATTTATAAAAGTTTTGAATTCACTTATATGATCCTTTTGACCTAAATGATAATGTTTCTAGTGGCCGTAGTCTTGACAACTGTAGTTTTAATCTCACTCATCGTCAATCATTTTCCTCATACACATTATTTGCCTCCTGGATATCCTTATTGTGATCGCAAGTCAACTCAATTTTCTGAATTTGTCTTTTCTAATTAGGCTGCTTCTTTAGCTTCTTTCTTAACCTTTATTCACAATTTTTCTAAGACCTTTTCATATAAAGAGGCTATTTTTAAACCTCTTTGACAGCAGGTTATGTTAGAAGAATTTTCTGCTTTGAACAAGACAAATACGTGGGCATTAGTACCTCATTCTTTTGGAAAACATGATATTGGGTCTCATTGGGTATATAAAATCAAAATAAAGTTTGATGGGCTAGTTGAAAAACACTGTAAAACACATCTTGTTGTTAAGGGATTTTCTTGACGATAAGGTATGAACTATATATGAAGACACTTTTTTATCAATGGCTACAATGACTACTACTTTACCTCTTATTGTAGGTGCATTTTTTTTTTAGTGACACATTTTTGAAATTGATGTTAAAAATGCTTTTGTAATTTGTGATCTTTAAGGTAAGGTTTATATGGTATCTCAATAAAGTGTTTCTCATAATCACAAGGAAATGTGTAAGTTGAATAAGGCTTTATATGGTCCAAAAAAACTCCACGATTTTGGTTTGAGACGTTTATTATTGTGATTGTATCACTTAGCTTTTACTCTTGTCATCATGATTTTACTTTGTTAATCACGACCATTTCTCAAGGTTTTTTTTACATTATTTACATGTTAACGATATGATTATTATATGTGATGATGTTAAAGGTATTGACAATATAAAATTACAGTTAGTTGAGTAGCCTAAGATGAAGGACTTGTGTACACTTCTCTACTTCCCGGGAATTGAAGTTGCCTACTCTCCTAGAGGACATCTTCTCTCTCAATCCAAGTATATTTTCAACATTCTTAAACAAGCTCTTCATTCTAATACTAAACTAATAAATAGTCCTCTTACTTTGTATATAAAGTATGCTTCCTCTAATGGTGTTCCTCTACCATATTCTACTTTGTATCATACTTTGGTTCACACCTTAGTGTACCTTACAATTACCAGACCTAATAATTCTTATGTAAATCAAATTGTTAGTCAGTTTGTTGTCTCTTTCACTACAATACATTGAGAATTTGTTCTTTGCATCATCTGTTGTGTTCGGGAAACCCAACTTTAGAGGCTTATATTTTCCTTATCACCATTATTGGAGTTATATGATTATTCTAACATTGATTAGGCTGGTGACATACACATTGTAATTCAACCACATGGTTTTGAATCTTTCTTGGAGACTCTCTTATTTATTATAAGAGTCAGAAATAAGATACTGTCTCTCATTCTTCTACAAATGTTGACTATCATACTATGACATCCACCACTACTGAAATAGTTTTGTTGCATAGGTTACTTTTTGACATGAATCTATCTTTATCTGAACCAAATCCCATATATTATGATGACAAGAGTACCATTCAAACTGCTCACAACTCGGTCTTTCATGAACGTAATACATTGAAATTGATTGACACTCCATTCATCATTATCTTCAGCTAGAAACAATCACTCTACTGTTTGTCTCATCGTCCTCGTATACTGTCGATTTATCACAAAAGCACATTCTATTAAACATTTTTTGTTTCTTAATTAAAAAACCCATTGCGTTCCATGTTAATGCATCTTGAGTTTGAGGGAGAGATATTAGATGATATTAAACTCACCGCGCTCCGTTGTTTTTGATATTATCAAAAATTGTATTATATATATGATATAAGAGAAATGATCATTCTATTACACTCTTTCTTCTTCCTCCAAAAGAACCACTCATTCTTCACTTTCTTCTTGTTCGTGACATGATAAATATTTATATTCGTCACAACTCAAACTGATTTATTTCTTCCACGTGTTTATGATCAATTATTTAAAAAAAAGATGATAAATTTAAAAGACAAAGATCGATGTTTATTGCAATGTAGGATGTAGGAAAAAGATCTCCATGCTATAAAAACTCTTGTTGATGAATTGATATATATATATATATATATATATATATATATATATATATATATATATATATATATATATATATATATATATATATATATATATATATATATGTTTCATTCAATTTTTTTTTTTTTATTTTGTCGAAACTTTCTATGAAGAATCATATTCAAAATTTGAATATATTGAAAACTCTCTCAATAAAGAAAAAATCATTATCATTTTTTTCTCAATAATTTATTACTTTCAAAATTAATTTCTTAAAAACACCACAACTTTGGTGATATTTTCTTCTTTTTGTTTTAGAGGATAAAGTTTGTTAGTTAATTATAGAGACAAAGCAAAGTTAATTACTTATTCTACTTGGCTTGGGCTTATAAGCTTTGTATTATTTTATATTTTTAACAATAACAATTCTCACTATTCACTGCACTGCACTTTTATTTTATTTTATTTTATGATTTCTATCATGAATTGTAATACTTAGAGCATTTCTAATATGCATACTTTATTTTATGATTTTTATAAAAAAATTGTAATACTTAGGGCATTTCTAATAGACATGATTTAAGCAACTCATCTTAGATAGCTTATCTTTTCAATGATGTTTATCTAATAAATACATAAAATACTATAACTATATTAATTGAGCAATGCTAGATGACACCAAAACTTATTTCTGTATAACAAATTATGTGAGGATTGTATACAATTTTGTACATGCACATATAGTGTGTAGTGTCACAATTGAATGTCAATTTAGTATTCTTGATATTAATTTTATCTACAAGAATAATTAATTATAAATTGATATGAAACGGTAGCTTAAATAAAATATTTTGTAATATTTTAATAGAATAAAGGTTTAAATAGTATTTTGATCCACGTAAGTTAGTGAGTTTTTGAATTTAGTATATAAATTTTGTTTCTTCTAAATCCTATATGTCCATTTCTTGTTGGCGCCGGTCATTGCTATTAAAGATCTGTTAAAAAACGCTTATGTGGCTGACGATGCTGAGTTGACATTTTTTATATTGGATGCATTAATACACGTGGATACTATTTTTTCCACAAAAAATACCATCAAAATTTATTTCTCAATTTTAATTATAGTCCCTGTAAATTAGGGTTCCATAAAAGGAAACGTTAGAGAGCTCAGAGGTCAGTGAAGGTGCTTGCTACGAAGGAGAGCTCTGTGGGCGGCGACTGTGGTAGACAAAGCGAAAATCGCGATCGAGTAAGACAATAGATAGCTTCAAGTATGAGATTTACTATGAACATTCATTATGGGGGAAAGTTTGTTAGAGACAATGTCGTATACTACCTAGGTGGGCATGCCACAATGTCGCATACCTTGTAGACATGCAATATCTGCATTAGGTTTAGGAACCAATTCCCATAAGGCTATGTGGATGAATTCTATTCAAAGGATACATATGTGGCATGCTATGATTTTAATGTTATCCAAATTAATGGGGCAAGATATGTGGCCTGAGGTTTAAATTGAAGAAATGTTGCCTCCATAATACAAAAGAGGTCTTGGAAGGCTAAAGAAATTGAGGAGGAGGGAACCTGATGAAAATCCTAACAAGGGAAGGACACAAACAACTTATTGTTGTACCAATTGTGGTCTACATGGCCATACTGCAAGAAGTTATACTAGTCTTGTGGCTGACCCTAAAGCTCAAAAAAGAAATGTATTAACTTATCTCAATGTTGTTCTTGTTAATGCCAATTTATGTGTGATATTAAATGCATCAATTCTTTGTGCAGAGAAAACCAAAGAAGATTGCAACAGGAGCTGCAAATACAACATAACCACAAACCCAACCTGAAAATATTACACAGGAACAACAACCTCTAACTGAAGCTGTATGAGAACAATAACCTTAAATTCAAACCGATGTAGATCCTGAATTTGAAATGTTTGTTGCAGATATTTGTGCAGCATTTGAGGAAACACAACCTTAACCCAATGTCAATGATGTTACTTCCCAAAATGCACCAGTTCCTAATGTTGATAATGCGCATGTTCCAACTGTGGAAATTACTCCTCAAGTAGATGCACATGACTTTGGTATTGGTGCTTCACAAATTGATTACATTTTGCCCGCACATGTTCCAAATGTGGAAACAAATCCTCAGGTAGCTTCACATGACTCTGGTTATGGTAATTCACAAACTGGTTACATTTTGTCTGCACCTGTTCAAAATGTTAAACCTACACTTCAGGAAGCTGTATTTGCACCTCCAAGATTTCCTAAACAGTGGGGTTACTTATACTAATTCAGTTTATGTGTTTGATTTGGGTTTATTACATGTGGCCTAATTCTTGTGTTATGTTGTATCTTTTTATAAAAAGAAACCCAAACAAAAGGTAGCAAGGAAGTTGGAGTTGATGAGAAGTGATGGAACAAGGGTGCTAAAATGCAAAAATCTCAAGGGAGAAGAAAGTGACCCAACACAGTTGATGACATTGTAGACATTAGTGGTTTGGCTTGTGTATTTATATTATGTTGAACAAATTGGAGATATGATGCATCTCTTTTATGTATTTCTGTTATATTGAACAAATTAGCTTATGGACTTTTTGGCTTATGTGTTTTGGCTTAAGCCTTTGGGCTATATATATTTTGGATACATTAACCATCCTTATGGTTTAGTAATATTTTGCCTTTATGATGTAGTTGTCTTAGCATTTTTTACCTCTTTTCTTATTTTAGACCATTCATAAACAGGGATAACAATAAAATCACAAATATAAATGGTCCAAATTCTAAACATCATTTTGATTCATTAAATAGTACATGAAGGATATTCATAACAACTTAATGTTACAAGGAGTAAAAAAAAAAACATTATACAAACACAATTAAAGAGGATTCACCACCATTTTTGGTAAGCAAAGAAAAAACCCCATGATACAATCAACATAAGCTTGAATAAATTTCCTTTTCTCTTTTCATTCTTCAACTTCATCTTCATCTTCTCTTTCTTCATAGTCTTAATCTCCTTCACAATGCAGCCTAAATCATTGACAACTTTTGAGCACTTGCATATACTTGAAGTTCTGGGTTCAGTTGGCGTGTTTCGTTCAAGTTCGTCATCCCATACGAACAACTTGCAACATGAAACAAAAGTTATGCTTCAACGAAAACGAAAATTATGGATCTATTGCATAACAATTTAAAATTATAGGGAATGCTCATCCCATCCTATGGGGTGCGCCCCACACTTTTAAAAACTCAAAAGTATTTTTATTGGTGTTCGAAAATGTATCTCCAAACGCATCTAAAATCAAACCAGGCCTCATAATTCAGCCACACATTCCATTTTGCCAAATTATGATACAAAGATGCATCTTAGTAAATTTTCTAAGGTGAATCTGGTGATGCATCTCCGTAAAATCCCCTGAAATCATTTTAAACTATTGGAAGCATGTATATTGCATAAAACAAGGAATATTTAGGAGATGTATCTCTGAAAACCCCTCGAATGTTGTCTAGGCAACAACATTGTCATGACTTTGACATTTTTTAGGCCAAATTAAATCTTAGGTCATTTTAGACCATAAATTAAAAAACGCTTTCAAACAAACTACACATACTTTAAAAAAAAATATAACTTGGTATCACTCTTTGGTGAACAACATAGGATTTGAGTGTGGAATGTTAGAGAGCGATAAAGATAAAGGAGAATTAGAGGGAGATGATTGAGGGTGATAATTTTGTATTTTATTCATTAACAATAACAATCATATCTCTAAGGTATATATAAAAGGGATTGGGATACAAAACATCAACTCAAATAAGAGAAAATGCAATAAAACTCGGACATATAACTGGTTACACAACACCTGTAACCACTTACAGCTACTAATAATAGAAAAAAATAACAAACAATGGTAAGTGGTTACTGCAAATGCGTCACTGGTTACAACAACTCCAAAAGCACTTTTCCAACCTTATTTGACTTATTTTGATGCCTGTAACCACGTGTTAACCAGTTACACCCCTCGTGTTAACCAGTTACATGAACTTGAATTATCAAAAACTCTTAACTCACCACCTTAATTCAAGTTCTCAAAGTCTTCCATGCCCATGTTCATCTTCAACCTTTTGAACACTCATTTGTGAACTTCTTAGTCAACAAATGAACCATCTGGTCTTCACTTATACAATATCCCATTCTTAACTTTCCTTCACTAACAAGTTCTCTCAAGTAGTGAAACCTCATCTTAATATGCTTTCTCCTCCCATGTTCAATTGGGTTCTTAGCAAGATTAATAGTGGAAAAGTTATCAACCAAGAGCGTATCAACCTCACCCTCATTGCTGCCTAGCTTCTTCAATAGATTCATTAGCCATACAGCTTGGCACACATAAAATAAAGTGGCAATGTACTCGGCCTTGCAAGACGAGAGTTCTACTACCGGTTCCTTCTTCAAACACCATGATATTGGTGTTCCACCGAACATAAAGATATATCCAGCTATAAACTTTCAATCATCTTTATCTCTGCACCAATTAAAATCGGTAAAACCGAGTCAATTGCATTTTCTACCCGTATCCACTACGGGAAAGATAATTTCGCAATAATAGATCCGTTGATGTATCTTAGGATCCTCTTGACTACTGCCAAGTGAGACACCATCAGTATCTCCATGAATATACTCAAATACTGACACTAAACGCCAAATTTGACCGCATATTGCATAAGTAACATAAGGATCTAATCAACCTCCTATACTAAGTTGGATTTATCTCTTGCTCATGCTCATTATTAGACAATTGTAACCATGGTTCAGCGGAAGTAATGGCAGCATTATAATTCTCAATTTCAAACTTCTTAAATATCTCAAGAGCATACCTTCTTTGGTGTAAGAGCAGTCCCATTTTGGACTTGTGGAACTCAATCCCAAGGAAGTATGTCTTGAGACCAAGGTCGGGCATCTCAAAATATTTCATAAGTTCAATAGTGAACTTAGAAATACACTTTTCATCGCTGCTTGTGATCAATAAATCTTCTATGTATAGATAAAGGATGAATACCCCTTCACTTGTATCCATCTTCACAAATACGTCGTGCTCTGATACACATTTCTTGAAACCAATATTCTTTAAGAAACCATTTATACCTTTGTTCCAAACTTTAGGAGCTTGTTTCAAACAATATAAATCTTTTCTTAAATTGTAGAACCTTTCTTCGTGTTGTTTCACAAAAAACCAAGGGACTGCTCTACATAAACTTCCTCTTCTAGCGGGCCATTCAAAATGGAGATTTCACACCCATTTGATAGATGGACCAATTATTGTTATTCACAATACCAACAACTAGACTTATGGTTTTAATTCTATAAACCGGTGCAAATATCTCTTTAAAGTCTATGCATTTCTTATCAAGAATCCCTTTGCGACCAATCGAGCCGAATGCTTGATTATTTCACCTTTGAGATTTTCCTTCACCTTATAAACCCATCTTACACCAATTGGCTTCTTTCCTTCCAGTAGATTAACTAACTCTAAAGTATTATTTTTGTCAATCGATTCCACCTCCTCCTCCATAGTACTAATCCACTTTGGGTCATTCAAGGCATCTTCCGTCTTAACGAGTTTAGATTTGGCCATAATTCAAAATGGACAAAATCACCATCATCATTGACTTTGTTCTCATAGAACATCTCACAGTCTTGGAGTCTTTGAGGAAAACCTCTTTGCCTTATTGATCTTCTAACGTTCTCTTCATTTTGGGCTTCACCATGCGACGTTTCTGCACTTCCCAATTTTGCAGAATTTGGAATTTCGAAGATGTAACCAGTTACAACTTTCTGTTCAGTGATTACAGACTGTTGGTAACCAGTTACAGACTACTTGTAGATGGTTATATGTTGCCTCCCTTGGATCAACTCATCAATCACAATGTCCCGATTAATCATAATACTCCTATTTTCAGCATCATATAGCTTGTAACCTCCAGCGGAGTGATACCCAACAAGTATCACCAATTCACTCTTATCGTCCAACTTCTTTCTAAGTTACCCTAGAATATGTCGATACGCTACAAAATCAAAAACTCTCAAATGGTCCATATTCAGTTTGAATCTAGACCATGCATCTTTCAATGTTATCTTCTTAAGCTTCTTTGTTGGACACCTATTCAACAAATTGGCAGTTGTGGATACCGCTTCTCCCCATAACTCTTTCGACAAGTTATTCCCTTTAACATGCTTCTCACAATGTTCACAATCGATCAATTCTTTCTTTATGTAACACCATTTTTTTGCAGTGTATAAGGTGGTAGTAACTCATGTACCATCCCTTCTTGATCACAAAAATTTCCAAAGTCATTTGAGATATATTCGCCTCCACCATCTGTTTTGAGAACTTTGAGCTTGTGTCCGCTTTGCTGCCCAACTATAAACTTGTACTTCTTAAACACTTTGTATACCTCATCTTTTCTCTTTTTTAGGTATGTCCATAGCTTTCAACTATAATCGTCAATAAATGTGAAAACATATCTATTTCCACCAACTGAATCAACTTGCATCGGCCCACACATATCAAAATACACCACCTTTAGGTGATGCTTCGTTCTACAACCTGCATCCTTGCTTAATTTACCCTTGTGTTGCTTCACTTGCACACACTCTTTATAAATTTCAGTCGGTATGTTGATGAATGGAAAACTAGTTACCATTTCATTCTTTTACAATGCATTCAGATCTCGAAAATTGAGATGCCTAAGACAGTAGTGCCATATCCAGTCTTCTCGACTAGCGAATGTAGCAAGACACCTATGCTCCATAACCTCAACCTTGAAAGTTCTATTGGCATCCATACGAGCTTTAAGGATCGAAACCCCATTTTCATCCATAACGTGTAGCACCTTGTTTTCCATGTGAATCTTGTAACCCTTCTCAAGAAATTGACCAATACTTAGAAGGTTATATTTGATTCAAAAAATGTACATGAAATTCTAGTATTCAGGTTCTGGATGTCCTATGACTTGTTGGGACATTTGATCTGATAGAACATCCAATAGATAAATATCCATTAATGAAAAACAATAATGTAAAGTAATTGAACACACATGATTGTTAACCTAGTTTGGTGTACAACAACACCTACTCTAGGGGCTACCAAACCAGGAAGGAAATCCACTATTATAAGTATTAATTCGAAGCTAAACAACCTCTGGTTTACAACTTCTCACTTAATCCCTACCCAGTGCAACTTCTACCTAAGAACTTCATATATAAGAGAACCCCTCTCACTTCTAATCACCGTAGTGATGTCTCACAATAACTACCCTAGTTACTGATATTGACCGCCCTTTATCACAATCTTCCATTACAAACAAAACACGATTAAGACTCTCTTAATTAACAAATACTTGATCTTGCTTAAAAGCTTTGATCAAGAACAATAGCTTGAACCATAAGCAACACACACTTAGATAACTGTATCAATGATACCTAAGTGACACACATACATTCAATATTTAACAGCTTATGAATGCATGACAAAACTTACAACTCAAAATCCAGTCCTACTATTCTATTAACATGATATTATAGAGGCTCAGAATTTTCATACAAACCCTAAACTATTTCGTAAGCTCCGCGGATGCTCTTTAATTAGGTTTGTAGTCTTCTATTTAAAGCACACCTCTGGTCTGGACTTGGGCTTTAAAACGTAGCAGGGAGACTGCTAAAAATATGTAAAATATTCTACTTAAAAATAGGTCTTCAATCATTAGTTTCCTAAGTATTATCCATATTTAGAAACCATGAAAATAGTTATAACCGCTAAAATCTTTTATCCACAGATTTAGCGTCAGATTGGATTGCATAATATTCTCCAAATATTATGTATTTGTAACAACTTAAACAGAATCCAAAAGCCCAAATTAACATCTCGTCACGATGTCAGATGATATTGCATAGGACATCTTGTTTGATATGTTACACCAAATGCAGTTGATAGAACATCTTGTTCAACATAAAGTCCAGCATATACATTCTACAGTTTGAACATTCTGTCTAACACGTTGCTGTCTAATTTTTTTTACTAAAGTTAATGTCAACCATACAAACAGAGAATTAATAGTATAATACATATTTGATTAAGGAATCTCCACCATCCCTTCTCATGATCAAAACATCACTGGCCCCGTTGGTCGCTAAAGTGGTGTCATCCGTGAATTTCACTTTATTTTTCATGGCTTGATTGATTATGAAAAACCAATCCTTTCTCCCTGTCATATGAGTAGAACAACTTGAGTCCAGATACCATTCCTCGCTACTTTGAACTTCCTCTTTGACACTTATAATAATGCTTTATTCTACATGTAACCAGTTGTTGTCTTTACATAACCGATTACAACATGTTTCTGCAACGTTACCGGGACTGCTGTTGATGTTGTCCAACATCTTGCTACTGCTGCATTCCCCTTATGTGATCAGGACCAATAGTGTGTTATCATCATCAAACTCTTATCTTGCGACCTTGACTTCATCTGCTTGAGGTTTCTTCTTGTTCCCGTTGCGATCTCTTGCATAATGACCGAACTTTTGACAATTGAAACATTGTATATTGCTCATGTCAAACTTTCCCTTTTCACCTCTAAATTTGCCTTGCCATCCACTTTTGTTGCAACTTCTCTCAACCTTTTGACAAGTCGAATTCTTTGAATTTCGAGACTCTATTGCACAAAAATTCTGAAAATTCCCTTTACTCTTCATGGGCCATTTTCCTTTCGACTTCTTGTTCTTCTCATTGAACGAAGCTCGCAAGATCCTTCATTTCCTCAATCGCCGTCACAATGTTGTCAAATCTTGCCGTTAAATAACATAATATCTTCGATACAACATTATGCTCTATAACAGTTTCTCCATATGACTTTATTTGGTTCACCAATCGAGTAATTCTAGTCACGTAATCGTTGATTGTATCCTTTTCCTCCAGTTGAATTAATTCAAGATGACATTTGTGAGTTTGTAACCTCACCACCTTCGCTTTGTCAGCTCCAACATATGTCTTTTCTGAAATCTCCCACGCTTGCTTCGACGATTTGCAATCACCAACTTTTTCGAAGTTGTCGCCATCCACACATTGATGGATCAAGAATAACACCTTAAAGTATTTCTTCTTCTCTTCCTTATGTGTTGCTCGTTGTGCATCCGTCGTACCTTCGATAAGGGGATTTACCCAATTCTTGATCACTTCAAGAACATCTTGGTAGCCAAACAAGACTTTAATTTGCTTGCACCATTTTTCGTAGTTCTTCACATCAAGGATTGGTGGATTTGTAGAGATTCTTTCATTTGAGACATAATTCGTGTTGCACAATTAGTGTTTAGTGGGTAGAACCAGACTCTTGATGTTAAATGTTAGAACTTGAAATCACTCTTTGGTGAACAATGGTGGTTTTAAGTGTAAAGTTAGAGAGAGGTAGAGATAAAGGAGAATTAGAGAGGGAGATAATTGAAGGTTTGAATTTTCTATTTTATTCATTAACAATAATAATCATACCTCTAAGGTATATATACAAGTGACTGGGATACAAAATATCAAGTCAAATAAGAGAAAAAGCAAAAACCCAGACCTGTAACCGGTTACATAAAACCTCTAAGCGGTTACAATTGCTAATAATAGAAAAAATAACAAAAAATGATAACCGGTTACTACAAATGCATAACCGATTACACAAACTCCAAAAGCACTTTTCCAACTTATTTGACTTATTTTGATGTCTGTAACTGGTTACACCCCCGTGTTAACTAGTTACATGAACTTGAATTATAAAAGGCTTAAATGCACTTTTCGTCCCTGTAAGTTAGCGAGTTTTTGATTTTCGTCCCTGTAAATTTTTTTTTTGGTGTGAGTCCCTATATTTCACTTTCGCGTTCGTTTTAGTCCCTAAAATCAAAATCCGTAGGAAATTTTGCAGGGAAATCCGCAGGTAACCAGCAGATTTTCCTGCGGATTTTGACTTTAGGGACTAAACCTCAAGCAAAAAATAAGATATAGGGACTCAAAAAAAAAACTTACAAGGACGAAAATCAAAAACTCGCTAACTTACAAGGACCAAAAGTGCATTTAACCCATTGTAAAAATTCTTAACAAAAAGTGATACATTAATTAAATAAATTCAAAATGTAACAACCATACATAACTTGTTCTCAAAATACAAAAAATAGTACAACCAAACATAAAATATTGTGTGTTTAGTCCCCAACTTCTCACCCGTACTACAAGGCATTATGTGTCTTGACAATAACGCCTTCTCGCCATATCCATAATACATTGACATACGCTGCGTATGTCCTGGGTGTGATCATCCATAACCTTCAGTACCAGCTGATTAGATGGCCTAGATGGTCTCCCAAGAGCATCTAGTGTCATGATATATGTGACACCCTATAGAACTATGCGATGTATCCGCCTACATAAGCCCATTATACAGGAGCTGACACCCTCCGATAGTTCTTTGGTCCCAAATGACTCTCGAAATCCTCAAGTATGGCATCAAGATCTCTACAAGGGACGATGGAAGGAGAAGACTGTGAGGGGTGTCTCGGAATAACCTGCAAATATTCAAACTGGTGCATCACTCACTCGGACATATACACATACATCATATATGACCTACAAAAGTCACCGATCCTGATTATAACAAAATGACGAGCAGAAGGCTATGCCATTTGCTAACGTGCAGTCAAGACACACCCGGAAGGGCTCGAACGTCTGATTCTCTCTCACTCGATAATGCATATCTATATCAGTTATCTATTTCAAATGTGCTACTATCTAATGCATCTTAAACGACCTATGTTACCTAAAACATCATTCAAATCTCAAAAAAGAAAAGAAATGAAATTTTTTCCAAATTAAAGTTGTGGATGAGAGGCTTGAATGGAGTGAATGACTTTGGAACAAATGAAGTAGAATGAAGTGAGTGAACTTGAAGAAATTTGCTGAAATGGAGTTTGAAAATGACTTTTACAGCAAAATAGCTTAGATGATTTTTGTTTTACTTTGCAAAAAATGAAGGAAAAGGAAAGGATATGGTGCAAATCAATGAAATAAACGTGTCCGAAGATGTATCTTTGTAAAACTCCATGAATTTGAAATTAAGGTTTTTTTTATAAAGATGCATCTCTAAATTCACCCTTATATTGATACAAAGATATATCTTCAAATTAACTTTTGACAAAAGGCAAAATAAAGGTAGCTCATCAATTTGTGCTGATGAATATAAAACAAAAATAAAATTTGTTCGGAAAATACATTTTGAGACCCTAGAAACAATTATGACATTTTACCGTGCTAAAGAAGCATCCCACAAAATATATAACGATATGCTCTTAGCACCCAATTTCTTTTAGAAACATTTTAAATTTAAATGTCCCGTGCTGTAAAGGTGTAGATGGATTTAATTGTATTTTTGTGCCAATAAATTGATTATTTAATGTATTAAAAAATTGAATTTTTTCAAAATAAGAATCCGAAGGAATACTATAAGATATTCCCCTTAACACTTAAAAATAGAGTTCTGTTACGTTTCCTTTAGGATTACAATGAATAAATGGAACTTAGAGGACATCACTTTCATTAACCTTCCATTACTTTACTTTAAAGCATCCCCTTACTTTTTCTGATACGAAACATTCAGCAGTATGACATTTGTACAATGAAAACTGAAATAAAAACTGATATGAATCCTAAAGATATGAAATGTCAGGAGAACACTTTGAACGAACTAAATTATATTATGAATCGAAAAAACAAGATAAAATAAACTACTAACTAGTCAATAAGCGTATGTTTTATACATAACAACTTATGAACAATGTGCATAAATTGATTCTTCCAAACCCCGTTTCTTGCCGCGTGCGTCAATAATATGATTGTCTCGAATTACTGCAGCACTTGGCAATGAATACATTGGCAGAGAACCAGGTAGCAATAGTTTTCTGAAGATTCTGTACACATACTAGAGTTGGTGGTTTCTGAACTGTTATGAATCGCTCTTGCCCATTAGTGTTGGTGTAACTGAAACTATGCCTATGAGGAATATTGTAGCCATTGAGTTGAAATCATAGAGATCTCCAATTGATTGTAGTTCCCCAAGAGCTAACCCAGCCTGCACAACAAACACAAGAAAGTTAAACACGAACCCATTGACAGTTGAAATTCTCAAACCAAAACTCATAAATAAAGATGTTGGTTGTCAACTTGTCATATAAGTACTTATGTATAAGCAATTTCTATTAAATGCTAAAGAGAACAAATTATAGTTATTTTGATAACCACATACCCTGACAGTGACATAAGCAGCGGGTATGAGACCAATGACAGTTCCAATGAAGAAAATATGATAAGGAACATCGACAATTGGCGATGCGAAATTAATAAACGTGTTAGGAAGGGTCGGAGTCAATCTAAGAAAAAGCATATAGTTCAACAAACTCTTTCTTCTCTTAGCCACCTGAAAAACAAAAACAAAAAAATTACTTCCACGTCGATCTAACTTAATTAAATCCAACATGGTCGAACATTGAAGTCGAATCAAACCTGTGTCTGGAAGAACTTCAACTTCTCCGGCCAGAGACAGAACAGAATAGGTCTTCCAATAACCTTTGACAGGAAGAAACACGAAGAAGCTCCGGCAGTGGCTGTAAATACAACCAGAGCCACGCCTTTAAAAACACCAAAAAGTGCTCCAGCAAGCAATGACATGAATACAGTCCCCGGAATCATGAAAGTCTGCATGAAAATATAAACCACGCAGTATCCCACCAAGACCTGTGCAGTGTAGTCACTTGTATAACTCTCAAGGTTATCTCTACAAACCCAAACAAAAAATAGATTCAGTATCGCGTAATTCATAATCCCAACTTCCCATTCTAAATCAGGATCCACAATATTTCTCTTCTACATAACCACAACAATCAACAATCGCGCTACAATCCTTGTTAAAGGATCATAGCGCGATTGCGATTAAAACCTAAAGATGAATCTCTTCCAGATCTGATGTAAAAAATCATAATAAAACAGAAAAAACGGCATTGACTCAGATTTCATTCAACAATTAATTACATTTACAACAGATTAATGAAAAAACATGATACACAAAAATAAAATCGATGAATTTCTATCTCCAGGTAAATCAAATTTCCGCACGTGCGTAATAAGAAACATACCCAAGGGTAATATGGTAAAAACATTTTTACCTTAGAAGTTGAAGATCTTGGAGGCTTCTCGGGCGTTTAAGGAAGCTGTAATCGGAATCTGGCATGGTGAGATAAACACCGAGAAGACCGACGATAAAGCTCAGCGCCACCGTGGAAGCAACCGTAGCTTCGAAAAAGCTCAACGGAAACTTCAAGGATGAAAGCTTAGGGGAAGGTTTGTTGACGTTCGTGATCTCAACGGTGTCGCCGTCATTTGCCATGTTGGTTTGTTTTGATTAGAAGCGGCAACGATGGTGGTTTTTTTCTCTCTTCTCTTCCTTATCTAAGTTGAAAGGAGGAGAGAGAGAGAAAAAGAGAGAACAATTCGTTTTGAGAGAGAAAGAATATACCTCAATTCTTGGTTGACGTATATATTTATATATGCGTTCAAATTTACGATGGAGCTGAGATAACAAACTTTTGGATGTTGCTGTTAGCGACAAAAACGTTTTTCTTAAATATTTTCGGATAATTTGTTTTATTTAGTAGTCATTTTAAAAGAATGTTAACTTGTATTTAATTTTTTACAAATTTTAAAATTACTTTTTTGTATTATTTAAATTTATTTAATAATAAATGTACTTAGTCTAATTTAAGACTATGTACATCATCTATTTAAGATCTCATTTAGTTAATGAATATATATATATATTTTTTTTGGTATAAAGGAGGGCCAAAGGCCCAAACAACAAAGAAAAAACTACAAGGGGATATCCCTACAAACACAAAGAGACTCCTGATCCTTCTTCAAAGGAATGAGCATCCAAACAGGCACCTCAGAATAAAATCTACTACCTCCCATCATCTTCTTTCCCTCCATGGCAAGAATATGAGCACATGTGTTTGCTCTCTGTAAATGTGCAGGATCTCTACATGCTCAAGAGACTTCAAACAACTCAGTGATATTCTTTACTAAATTCCCCACCACCATATTCTTATAATTTCCTCTTTGAATACACTCTACTGCTTGCTTAGAATCTGTCTCTACTTCAAGGATTTTATAGCCAAGCTCACTAACCAACTTTATACCAGTATAAATACCCCAAAGCTCCGCCAATAAGGGACTGCAAATACCATTTTTTTTGCTAAAACCACCTACCCAAAAACCACGCGAATCGCGAACGACACCACCACACCCAGCTGTGCCATTACTATCACAGGCACCATCTGTATTCAACTTCACTCTTTGGTCTTTAGGGACAATCCAATTTACGTCAATCTTCTCTATGCCTTTGTATATGACATTCTGATGCACAAGCATGGCTTTATTGTATTGGTGAACTTTGTCTTCTACCACTGCCTTCATCGACACCGGTCTAACGAACGCCGAGTCATGAACTTCCGAATTCCTCCAAAGCCACAAAGAATGACAACCGATGGACCATAAATTACACCAGTCCCGAAGCCCGGAGTTAGTTAATGAATATATTGAATCTTCTTAATCTATGCGCGTATGCGAGTTTGGTTAAACTAAATTTAATTTAATTTATTATTCAACCTATTTAAATTTGAACGAGTTGAGTTTATCATTCGGTCTATAATTTATAACTAAAATCAACTCGAACCAACACGACCATTTACCAATTAAATTAGATTTACAGATTGTATATAAAATATAAAATATTTATTGTTAAAAACTTTGTGACACTTTGATGTATTAGTTAGGATGTATCCTCTGTTTTGAGTTTCACTTTTTTCATGTCTCTTTAGATTGTTTTGGGCTGGATCCTAGCGATAGCCTGGTATAAAAAGTTTTTGAATTAATCAAAGTTATATTGATTAAAAAACACTTTAAATAATATTAAATAAATTTCATTTATGTGACCAATTGTTTTTTTTTCATTTATATATCATAACACATAATAATAATAATAATAATAATAATAATAATAATAATAATAATAATAATAATAATAGTAATAATAATATCAAATTATACAAAACATATAATTTCTATCTATAAGGTAAATAATATAAAAAAATAAAAAAAATCATACTTATTATTGCTTAAAAAAATATTTATGGAGAGTGAAAAGATAGAAAAAAAATAGTTTGGTTGGACTAAATTTAACCTAATTTATTATTCAACTTGTTTAAATTTGAACAAGTTGAATTTATCATTCAGTTTATAATTTATAATTAAAATCAACTCGAACCAATACGACCATTTATCAATTAATAATTGAATTCACATATTGTATACAAAATATAAAACATTTATTGTTAAAAAATTTGTGACACTTAAATTGAAAAAAACACTTTACATAAAATCAAATAAATTTCATTTATACTATATCATAACACTTAATAATAATAATAATAATAATAATAATAATAATAATAATAATAATAATAGTATCTAATTATACAAAACATATCATTTCTATCAAATCTATAAGATAAATAATATAAAAAAAAATATGATACTTATTGTTGATTAAAAATAATATTTATGGTGAGTGAAAAGTTAGAAAAAAAATACTAGTACTTTGTAGTTATATTAATAATTAATTGTATTTTTTATTTAAAAAATAATAAATTATCAATTTCACATCAACGATACGTCGATTTAATTTAGGTCAATAAATTCACATATTTAAAAACTCAAACTCAATATCCAAACTAAATAAAATTATACGAGTTGGATCGGATATAACTATAAATGAGCAAATTTAAATAATTGAATTGATAGATTCACGTGTCAACCGCTCTCATGAACACCTCTTCTAACATGAGAGTGTTTTCATCTCAATGTCTTCGCTAAGTGTTAAACAATCTCGGGTTGAAAGTCCATATAAAAATCTTGCTCTACTTTAAATGAATTTTCATTAATAGATGGCAAGAGTGGTCATCTTAAGTTAGTCGGTTATAAGATAGATACTAAAATTTAATAGTAAATAAATAATTAATATTATATTTAAAAAAAACAATTATTTCAAAAAAAAAATTAATAAGCGAAGAAAGTACTTTTATTTTAGTTTGTAATGTTTAGACTTATAAATATTATTTTTGATGATTTTTTTATATTTAAATTAGATATTTCCATTTGCCATTGTATAGTACTTTGAATTAGATAGGATTCCATAGATATCAAAATAGTCCATTTAGGATTTTTGCGATATATAGTCACCATTTATTGAGAAATATATTTATTATTTCAAAAGTGTTAGTGCGTGAGGCACTTTTACTAAGGAGAGAATAAAAGAAATAAAAATTATATTATTAAATTGAATTGTACCAATAATGATACATACTATGATTATTTATATATAACTCTGATTGGGCTTGGGCTTATCCAACTTGAATTATATTTGATATTATTAGATTATATTATATTATATTTTATATTATATCAATAATATATCAATCCCAATAATATCTCAACATATCTCCTATAATCCAAGTTGTCAAACAACTCCAAAAATAATCTGACTGATTCCTAATTTATTTCTCAAGTTTAGAAATCTGTTGATCTTAAATTCTTTGGTGAAAACGTCGGCCAACTGTGCTTCACTTGAGCAATGCCTAACTTCAAGTTCGCCTCGATTTACCGTCTCCCTCAAGAAGTGAAATCTAGCTTCGATATGCTTACTCCTTCCATGCAGAACTGGATTCTTCGCCAGATTTATGGCTGACTTGTTGTCGATTTGCAACACAAGGGGTTTCTTCACTTCGACCTCCATTTCTTCAAGTATTGATCTGATCCAAATTGCTTGACATGCAGCATAAGATCCTGCTATATATTTAGCTTCACACGATAATAATGCCACCACAGGTTGTTTCTTCGAACACCATGAAATTGGGGCACCAAATACTTGAAAGAAATATCCAGTTGTGTTTTTTTCGATCTTCCTTATCTCCACACCAATCAGCATCTGAAAAGCAAGTAATTGTTGCTTCTTCACATTTTGAGTCTCGTCGAAATAGAATTGCATAGTCCATCGATCCTTTTAAGTATCGTAGAAGTTGAAGATCATGGAAGCTCCTAGGGCATTTAAGGAAGCTGTAATCGGAATATGGCATGGTGAGATAAACACCGAGAAGACCGACGATAAAGCTCAACGCCACCGTGGAAGCAACCGTAGCTTCGAAAAAGCTCAACGGAAACTTCAACGACGAAGGCTTAGGGGAAGGTTTTGAAGGATAGAAAAACACTTAGAAAGGGGGGGTTTGAATAAGTGTAGCTTTAAAACTTGTAAGATAAAAACAATTTGAACAATGATTTTTATCCTGGTTCGTTGTTAACTAAACTACTCCAGTCCACCCCCTTGGAGTGATTTACCTCACCTGAGGAATTAATCCACTAATAACACTTGATTACAATGGTTTTCCACTTAGACAACTGCTAAGTCTTCTAGAGTATCCTGATCACAACCTGATCACTCTAGGAACAAACTGCTTAGACAACTTCTAAGACTTGCTAGAGTATACTGATCAACAACCTGATCACTCTAGTTCTTACAACTTAATGTAAATAAATTCTTTTAAGAGTTACAATGCTTCTTATAAAGCTATTATCACAATTGTGATTTTCTCTTAAGTTTAAGCTTAAATCTCACTAAGATATTACAACAGCAATGTAGTGAGCTTGATGATGAAGTTTGAGAGCTTTTGAATTTGACAGCGTTTCTGGATAGTGCGCAAGTGTTGTATTTTATAAGTTGTAATCTTGCTTCTCATCAGAACTTCATATTTATAGGCACTTGAGAAGATGACCGTTGGGAGCATTTAATGCTTTGCGTATTTCGTACAGCATTGCATTTAATGTTTCACTCTTTTGTCAACTACCTCGAGCCTTGTTTCCGCTGTGTCTACTGACGTTGCCTTTAATAGCTTCTAACGTTCCTTTTGTCAGTCAGCGTAGCCTGCCAGTCTAGTACTTGCTTCTGATCTGATGTTTGTGTAAACAACGTTTGAATGTCATCAGAGTCAAACAGCTTGGTGCAGAGCATCTTCTTGTCTTCTGACCTTGAAGTGCTTCTGAGCGTGATACCATGAGAACTTCAGTGCTTTTGCTTCTGATCTCAAGTTCTTCTGATGCTTCCATAGACCCATGTTCTGATTCTGCTTGACCATCTTCTGATGTCTTGCCAGACCATGTTCTGATGTTGCATGCTGAACCTTCTGAGTCAGTGCTTCTTGCGCTGATTTTGTGCATACTCTTTATATAATTCCTGAAATGGAAATTGCATAGTATTAGAGTACCACATTATCTCATACAAAATTCATATGCTTGTTATCATCAAAACTAAGAATATTGATCAGAACAAATCTTGTTCTAACAATCTCCCCCTTTTTGATGATGACAAAAACATACATAAATGATATGAATTTGCGATCAGAATATCAGACGGCTAAAGACAATTACACAGCTATAGCATAAGCATATAAACATAGTGTGTGAATATGTCTCCCCCTGATATTAACAATCTCCCCCTGAGATAAATAATCTCCCCCAGACATAAATACTAGAAGAATTTTATAAATAAAAGACTTCCCTGAGTATTTCAGTTGAGACGTTCACATATGCTTAGATCTTCGGAACATTCACATCTTCTGATTCTTGCTTCCAAAGGACAGCTTCAGAACTTAATTTCCTAAATCTTCAGAATATTCATAGCTTCTGATTCTTGCTTCCATTGGACAGCTTCAGAGCTTGAATTTCTTCTTGAGTCATTGCATGCTAGATTGTATCAGAACATTGTTGAATGTACCAGAGCATCATCAGAGCATCTTTACATCCTGAAATGTTACAGAACAAACTAAACGACAAAAGTCAGCATGAATGAATCAGAACATAAAATATGTATCAGAACATATAGTTATGTATCAGAGCACACAAACATAATGTTGCAGAGCATATTTTGTAACTAAAAACATGCATCAGAACATATAAGGAATAAGAACGAAAGCATATTCTATCATCAGAATATCAGAACATTCTTCCTTCTTGCTTCTGATTCTTGAAGCTTTATAGCACTCAGCTTGCTTCAATTTCCATGAGCTTGATTCTTTATAGAATTGCTTTTCCCCATGTCTTTGCTTCTCATGTTGAGCTTTAAAGAGGATCTTCAATTCCTGCAAAACAACACTCAAAGACATAGAACTTTGCAAGTTCTGTTAGAAATGTGGAGCCTTTCTCCCAGCAATTGATAAAATAAATCAGATCATTTATCACATTTTTCTCCCCCTTTTTGTCATAACATCAAAAACATAAAAGATTCAGATGAAAAACAAAAAGACAAACACTTGAAGAAAAGGATAATTTTCATTAAGCACGGAGAAAAGGTTCAGAAGTACAAGAGGGCAAGGGAAGATGCATAGAAAAACAGATGCAGCAAAACAAAAGAAAACAATCTAAGACTCAATGACTAAGATGACCCTAGTTTTGACATGATCTTGGCCAGCATATCATGAATCCCATTGTTGCTCTCATTCTGCCTCTCCATGAAAGCACGAAACTCAGCGTTGATCGATCTCTGCTCATCCTGGTTCTTCTGAATCACTTCCAGAGTCCTTGCGAGACGAGAAGGTTCATCAGAAGAAGCTTCACAACTTCTTTCCAGAGGGATGGCATTCTGATCCGTAGCTTCCATAGTCAGATCATTTGCAGGATTTTCCTCAACAGGAATGGTTTCAGCAACATGATCTTCAGCATCTGCTTCTTCCATAGAAGCATCTCCATACTCTGCAGCAGGAACCTCAGAATCTCCATTCTCAAGAGCCTGAAGAATGGCAGCCAGATTCCGTGGAGCAGAAGGACCTTCAACTTCTGGTGGGTCAACAACTTCTGGAATGACCAAGCTTGGATCTTCCTCAGAAGGATTTTCCCTCAGAAATTCAAAGAGAGTCCTGAAGTCTCCAATCAGAACAGGATATTGAGGTCTCCAGACCACAATCTCCCTGCAAGGGTTAGCTTCCATTGCAGCAGCAATTCTTGCTTCTTCCAGCTCATCCACAAATCTCTTCTCTTCTACAGCAACCCTGTTTCTGAGGGGATGATAGTAGATACCAATATCACCCTCCAGAAGATAACCAGCATAACCAGGGGCAGCAGCCATTAGTCTCTTCTGAACTCCCATAGCTCCTACTTGAAAATCCTTGCGAAAGCTTCTCCAGAGGTTTCTTGTAGAAACATCATCAAGACCATTGAGGAAAGCATCCTTCAAGAGGTCCAGCCTAATGATCACTTCACTTCTGAACAACTCCAGGCAAATGATAGGTTCAGGTTCAGGAGGGTTGAAGGTGAATTTGTAGTCTGGGTAGAGAAGGCAGTAAGGGTTGGATTTTCTGGTAGTTAGGGGATGGGATAGAGAAGATGGAGGTGCAGTGTTTGAAGAGGATGGAATATCAGTGAAGGGGGTTGATGAGGAAGGTATATATGTGGGTGTGGGAAGGATGGTAGTTATGGGGGTAAGGTTGAGAACTTGAGAAGATGATGGTGTTTGCAAGCTATTAGGTAAAGGTGATATGGGGGTAGGAGTTTGTGCAGAAGGAGGTGATTGAGGGATATTTGTAGAGGTAAGGGTGTTTTGAGGTTCAGAAGGAGAGGGTTGGATAGGTGGAGGTTGGTACACTTGCCTGGAGAAGTTACCTGTTCTGATTGCCTCGAAGGAATCAACCTTAAGAGGGTCATAAGTGACCTTCTGCCTTGTTTCTCTCTTCGCAGCTTCTTCTGCAGCCTTTCTCTTTAGCCTTTTCTCTCGCTTCTTCTTATCCTTCTTCTTGAGGTCAGCTTGAGAAGGAAGCACTCTTCCACGAATCCATGCAGGATCATTAGAAGATTGATTTCTCACAGAAGCTTCCAAATAGAGCTTAACCGCCTGGCAAAGTTCTGCTTGGAACAAAGTAGAGAAACCTGCAACGGGAATTCTTTTGAGTTGAATGTCAAAGGGAACAGCAGTTATTTCCTTGACAAGTTCCATTCTCAGCAAGTCAAGACCATTGAAGATAGAACCCCGAGTGACTCTAAAGAAGTTAGGTGTTCCAATAGTCCTTAGGGAGTCCATCAGGTCACTTTCAATCAGAATGTCTGAGATCATTCTGGCGAAAGGAACAACATTTCTTTGGAGATGAGGATACTTTGCACGTTCGTCATCTCTTGACTCTTCAATAGCCAACTTCAGATTCTCAAAAATGATGTTAGAGATGTTGATTTCAATTTTTCTTCCGACGCAGAAGAGAGTGTACTTGTGGTCAGGACTGATGTAAGATGAAGAGAAGGATCTCTTTCTGCGATGAAGAGAGCCCAGAATAATCTCAGCCCAAACTTGATAAAACGGCTTCAAGGTACCAGTTTGACTGGAGTCAACACCTATAACACACGAAATCAGCTTCTCAACCTGGAACCAATCAACTCTGCTAGGAAGAGGACCAGTGACTCCTTCTTCATCGTCCAAGTTGTACAGCTTCCTGATTAACTTCTCAGTTATCACAACTTCATGCCCTAGCACGAAGGAGATAATGGCGGTTGGAGTGACGGTTGCATGAACCCAGAAATCTTTCACAAGGGCTGGATAACTTGGTCCAACCAATCTAGCCAGATAGTTTGACCATCCCTGTGCCATGATCTTAGCATCAGGTTTGAAACCATATGCTTTCAAATTTTCAAAGTCCACTGAGGACTCACAGAGAACTTCCAGTTCTGACTGAGGAATGGAGCAAGTCTTCAGAGGAGTGTATCTGTGCTAGTTGTATACCAGTTGAGAGGAAGACATTTCTTCTGTTGGGTTTGATGTGCTTGATGAAGGATTCATGATGATGTTGCTTGGTTTCAGATCACAAACTAGGGTTTGAAAGAACGAATGCAGAGAAAGAGATGCACAGATGGAGAGAGAGTGAAAAAGATGAAATGAAGATGAAGCGGGTTATTTAAACGGTTTTAAAAGAAGAAGAAAAATAAAATAAAAAGAAAACTGTTTAAATGAAATGATTATAGAAAAACATGACACCAATATGCATTTAATGAGAAATGACGTTAGGAGAGATAAAGTGACAAAATGAAATGATTTGCACAGTTACCTAGGGCGGCGTCTCCTCAACTGCACGCATGCTTGTCCAAAAATAGTGAACACGTGTTCATTTTCTGGAAAGACTAGTGACAGCTGTTTTACTATAAAAGAGCTTCTGAATCAACTTAGATAATGAAACGTTAGTAATAACAGAATTAGAACTTCTAATTAATCATTATCAGAACTTCTTATAGCTGCCTAGTCCTAACACATTTCAGAAGTTATTCATACACAGATCTTCTCATCTTCTCATTCTGGGCATAAGTCCATACTGATATTCTTCAGAATGAACTTAAATCCATCTTCAGCAAGGGGTTTTGTAAAGATATCAGCCCATTGATGGTCTGTATCCACAAAGTTCAAAGAAAGAACACCCTTCTGAACATAGTCCCTCATAAAATGATGTTTAATCTCAATATGTTTAGCTTTGGAATGTAAGATAGGATTCTTAGATAAACATATAGCAGAAGTATTATCACAGAAAATAGGAATGTTACTCTCATATATCTGATAATCTTCTAGCTGACTCTTCATCCAGAGCATTTGTATGCTACACCCAGCAGCAGCAACATATTCTGCTTCTGTTGTTGAGAGCACTATGGTAGCTTGCTTCTTTCTGTACCAGGAGATCAGATGACTTCCAAGAAATTGACAACTTCCAGAAGTACTCTTCCTTTCAATTCTATCTCCAGCATAGTCAGCGTCACAGAATCCTACTAAGTTGTATTCTTTAGATCTTTTGTAGACTAAACCAACGTTAGTAGTACCCTTCAGATACCTCAGAATTCTCTTAATAGCAGTTAAGTGAGATTCTCTAGGATCTGATTGGAATCTAGCACACAAACAAACACTGAATAGAATGTCAGGTCTAGAAGCAGTTAAGTATAGAAGAGATCCAATCATACCTCTGTACAACTTCTGATCTACCTTCTTACGTACCTCATCCTTACCTAGAACGCATGTTGGATGCATAGGAGTTTTGGCTTCTTTGCTTTCAGAGAGATTAAACTTCTTCAGAAGTTCTTTCACATACTTCGTTTGATGAACATAAGTGTGGTGTCGTTTTCTTTTACCTCCCCGTTTCACTTGGGAGGACGGCACGCTAGACCCTTCACGCGAAATTTGGAAGGAGAATGCGCCCGTGGCGGGATGAATTTTATTTCAGTTCTTCCTACGATATCACACGAACTTTCTTATTTGTCCTACGAGTAGGAAAGGGGAAAAAAGATCTCAACTAAACCCTAGGAGTTTGCTAAGTGTGGGGATTTCACCTAGACTAGAAATTCTGGAGTCCGGGGGGTCGGTTATACATAGGGAAGTGTTTAAACACCCTACATATCTGTAGTACTCTACAGGAACCTTCTTTGTGTCATTGTGATTGTGTTTGCTGCTAATGATTGGGAAAGTTTCTCCTTTGTGTTAGGAGAAGGAATTGATTTGATTTGAAAAGACAGACAGACAGACAGACTATTTTTGGTATTTTATTAGCTCGCTGAGATTCCTTGTGAACCTCATGCCTACATATCCCTAGTGGAAGTCAGAGCTTAATGTAGTTCGGGGAACTAACTAGGGAAAATAATTGTTTTTTTTTTGGTGCCTTGCTTGAAGCTCAAGGTTGAAGCTTGGAATTAAATCTCTGTTTACAGTAAAGAGACATGAAATCATCTCTACAGAGAGGTATTTGTACTATTCTACCACAAACATTTTGAAAGAGTGACAGAATAACTGAATTCATTTCATTCAAGAGGGGGGCCTTACTTGTGTGTGTGCAAGTATGCCAGTCAGATGCCTCTTAAATGAAAGAAAGATGCTCGTCCAAATTAGGGAAAGTGTACAAGTCTGGGGATGTGCCAGAGCATGTCTTTCAGAGTCCTAAATGGGAGACTTTGATTGAAATTGAAATTGAAATGTTTGTTTGTTTGAATGTGGTAGAGTAGTAAAAATATCTCTCTATAGAGATAAGCTATGTCTATCTACTGTATAAAAGATTTGAATTTAGCTGGCCTGTATGAGGCCCAAGCTTGAGGCCTTTTGATTGATTAATTAATATTATTGACTCTGGGAGATGACTCCGTTGAAGATTAATTACAGGGTTTTTTAGTGTTCTGTACAAAGCCCAGAATTGAGGCTGACTCTATTTGGAGAGTGTTTATTTGATGGATTTTATTTGGTGTTCTGTACAAAGCCCAGAATTGAGGCTGACTCTACTGAGGGAGACTCTATTTATGTGCCTTGTACAAAGCCCAAGGTTGTGGCTGACTGCTGAAGATAACTGAATTTTTGAGACTATGAATGACTCTATTTTGTGTGCCTTGTACAAATCCCAAGGTTATGGCTGACTCTAGCTATGAAAAACATTATTTTCTGCCTTGTACAAAGCCCAAGGTTGTGGCGGACTCTTAAATAAATGAATTGAGTATGGATGACTATATGGGGAAAGATCCTAAGTGTTAAGAATCCTTGACACATGAAAGTATGGTTTATCTGCCTTGTACAAAGCCCAAGGTTGTGGCTACTGAATGATGAAGAACTCACTGGGGAGACTCTATTATCTGCCTTGTACAATGCCCAAGGTTGAGGCTGACTCTTGACAGGGGAGTTTTATTGTTTGGTGCCTTGTATGAAGCCCAAGGTTGAGGCTAACTGTTTTTGTTGGTTTTAACTCTACTGGAGATTAAAAAGACTGTTTTTCTTTGGAAGCTAACCCTTTCCAGGGATTTTGACTCAGCTGGTGAATTTGTCTATTAAAAGACTGACTTTTATCATGTTTTTGGAGGCTGACCCTTTCCAGGGGTTTTGACTCTTTTGGGGAAATTATCTCCTAAGAGAAATGAATCTTTATTTTTTGACTTTTTATTAATTGACTTTGGAGGCTAACCCTTTTCAGGGGTTTATTGAAATGGAGGTTGATTTTAATTGACTTTGGAGGCTAACCCTTTCCAGGGGATTAAAATGAAGGAATGTGTGGAAGCTAACCCTTTCCAGGGATTTTATTTTAGACAGATGTTGGAGGCTAACCCTTTCCAGGGGTTTATTGAAATGGATGGCAGAAAGATTATCTAGTGGAGACTCCTTGTTTAAAGCCCAAGATGAAGGCTGACTCAATACTGAGGATGATCAAACATGGATCCTAGACTCTGCTAAGGAAGATTGATGAAGATAAGGGTGACAGAGACTGTCCATGTCTCTCATTCCAAAAGGTGTACTCAATGCAAAATTGAGACAAACTTAGCTTGTTTAAAGTCTGGTTTAAGTTGGAAGAAACTCACCAGGGTAGGCTAAAAGGTGACTAAAGACATGTTCCTATGTTTATAAGAAACCTGATGGGTCCTTGTATACAAGCTCAAGAGGAAGCTGGAAATGCTTTTAAGAAGCCTGTGGGTCCTTGTACAAAGCCCAAGAGGAGGCTAATCGAGGGTCCTTGTTATAGCACAAGAGAAAGCTATGTAGTTTTGAACTTATTTTGGCTCTAAGCAAATGGGTAAGAGGTTTCACCGGGAATAATTCCTCTTTGGGTGGATGTGTCCTATTATTTGGATTCTAAGGTTTTTACCAAGATGTTTCACCGGGAATAATTCATCTTGGGGGTTTGAACTACAGATCTCTAATTAGGAAAGAGCCTTCACCGGGAAGACATTCTCAATCCTAGGCCATATTCCTATAATATATATATAGTTTAACTGTCCTAAGGTTTATACTCAAACGCAGTTCTAAACAAATATATGTACAGTTTATATTTGACAGTAATTTAAATAAAGACTGTAAATTGAAAGCTTGTAAAGCCTAACCTGGATGGAGTGGAGGCCTTTGAAGAAGTATGTACAGAGCCTTACCAGTAATTGATGGATAACAGTTGAATATATAGGATAAACAGTTAATGGTTTTTGGAAACAGAAGAAGTGAAGATGGACAAAGGTCACATAGGTATCTGAAGAGTTTCACCGGGAATAATGCCCTTCAAATACCAGAAGAATGTTTTGAAAACAGAAAGAAGATTTTGAAAATACAGTTTTGAAAACAAGCTAAGAAGAGAAGGTTTTTGGGACTTACACTCTATTAGAGGCCCAGTACTTTACAGTACTGGTGTAAAAGCAATTGAAAATGATTTTGAATGATACAAGGTTTTGTTGTTTGAAAACCCTAATCATTTGATTTATTTGGAGATTTGAAAACAGTTTTGAGAATTGACAAAAGTCAACTTAATTAAAGTAAAAATAAAGATTTTTTACTTAATTAAGACCTAAACAATTAGGGTTTTATCATAAACTTTATTTACAAAATGATTGGGTTGAAACAAAGTAAATATATGTATTTAAAGTATTTAAGAAAACACTTAAAACATACTATTTTAAACCTAATAAAAATATATGAAATAAATAATATTTTTATGATTTTTTTGATTATTCACAAAATAGGTATATTAAATGATAAGTGTGTGAAAAATGAAGTGAAAATAAATTAATTTGATAGGTTAAATAAATATGTGAAGTTTATGAGAAAATGAAAGAAATTGTGTGTTAAAAAAATAGTTTTGGCCCTTGGAGGGTTTGAACCCACGCCCTCTAGGCTACACACTCAAAACAAACACCACTGAGCCAACGCGCGTGTGGTGATAGTGATTTGCCTTCATTTGGTTATGTTTCAAAACAAGTTGCAAATCCTTGAAAAATAAAAGAATCAAAAAGTCTGGGGCGAGGGGGATTCGAACCCCAGACTTGAGGCATGATGATACTAAGGGCGTATGGGAGGCCACTAGGGCAAGTTTGTTAAGTCGTTAAGGGAATGCCTATCATTAAAAATAAAACAAACTTTGCTCAGAGATTTGAAAAATGGCGCCACCCTCCATCTTCGTCTTCAACCTCAAGCTCCATCAATTCAAATTTCTGAACTCTCTCAACTCTCAACCATTTGCAATGATGTAAACATGAAACTCGCTCTAAATTCACTCACGATTCTAAATATGTAACTAACATGAATTAATATTAACTACATCTAACTAATTTACCAGAAATCGTGAAGAACCCTAAAATTTCAAAATCAAATTAAATGACTATATTGCAAGATAAATGGATGATGATAGAGGGTTTTCAATCCTCTGATGATGCTGAACAAGATAGAATCGAGCTATTTCACAAAGAGTACTTAAATTAGAGAAGTGAGGTTCAGGAACTTACCTCTGAAAATGGAGGTCGTGAGGATGATTGAGAGCACCTGGGCTTGAATGAATGATCTCAATAGCTTCCCTGAGACTCAATGATGCTAACTGAATGCTTGTTGGAGCTTGAATCCTCCTGAATTACTCTATGGTCCTCCCTCGATTTCAGCTTCAAGTGAACATGGAGGGTGTTGATTCTTGAGTTACAGATGAGCTGCAGCCATCTGGTTAGCTTCACTATGACCTGAGGAATGTGCCTGGATGATTGGCTTGGCTCAGAACCTCCTGAATTACTCCATGGACCTCCAACTGCAAATGCTCCAAAGTGAGAGCAACAATGGTGTTCCTCCACTTACAGAAGTGATCCAGGTGCTTGGATCACCTCAAATGACCTCCCTTGAGATGTTAGAATGCTTACTTTCCAAAGATGAGCTCTGGTTTGAAGAAAACGATTCTTCTTGCCAAAGAACTTTGAAAAACAATAAGCATGAGAAGATAAAGAGAAAGCAAGGAATTGAGTTGCTTTGGTGTGTTTTCTGAATGAGAATGAGGCCTCTATTTATAGGGAATTGGTTCAGAGTAATTGATCATAGTAAGCTTGCTTAATGAGGTGAGTTTGGTTTCTTAGCCATGAAGAAAGTTTGAAAATATCCCAAATGCAATGATGCATTTTCGGGCTAGCTTCCCCAACCATTGATCTTGCATGATCTTAGGGAACATTTCTGATTCAGAGGAGAGTTCTAATTGGCTTAGAGCAAGATTCCTTGATGATTCACCATTTGCCATAAATTCAAAAATGCAATCATTACATAATCACATGCCTTTGTTTTTGGGAATCTTCTCTAATCCTTATGCAATGATGAATTTGAATGTATGGCATGTCTTCAGATGTATTAGAGGTCGTGTAGCATCATTTAGTGAAGCAAAATGCACAAAATTGCAAAGTTTCAAATTGTACATGACCTATAATTTCACTTCATGAGGCCAACTTTGAACAAGCATAACTCCTAGCTCAAATTGAATTTGGAGAAGGTTGAACACAATTTGGAAAGCCCTAAACATCTACTTCAAATCATTAGTTTATGTCTTCTTCAGAATCATTTGGGAAATTTGTGAAAAATGAGCCCAAAGTTGGATGAAAACTAGGTTAAAACACTTAGAAAAATTTCTAAGTGTTTATGACCTAAACTTCAAAATTTCCAAAACTTCATAAATGGTTGATCTTTTGAAAAAAGTTCCTTTGTAAGATGTTGTTTTATTTTGCAAGATCTACAACTTTCATGTTGGAAGTTTTTTGAGTTGTGTAGGTGAAATTTTGAGTTCTCACCATGCCTTCAAAAACCCTAATTCCCGACTTTTCGCTCCTTGATGAATTTCTTTGAATTTCTTTGGTCAAATGACTTTGACATCCATATATTGATGATATTGATCTTTGAAAGTCATTTTTTGACCAAAAACCTTAAAAGTCAATGATGATCCTTCACAGTTGACTTTTTCCTGACAAAGTGAATTTTTGGGCTTTTGTGTAGAAACAAGATCTTTTCCTCAAATGAATGATGTAAATGGATTATATTGAGGTAGTAGAGATTCTTGAATCATGTCTTGAGTTTTGGATTCATGCCCTGATTAAAAGTCAACTATCTTGGTGAATTAGGTCAAAACCCTAATTTGTCGACCATGTGAAAATAATGACTGTAGACTTTGAATTGAAGTGTGATGTCCAGTAGATCTTGTAATATGAGTTATTTGAAGATGATTGATGTCTTTGAATGGTTCCCTGAGGCTTTTTAGGGTTTCCCAAAAGTGATCCCTGATTTTAGTCCTTGATAGGCTCAAAACCCTAGTCTGGTGACCTGAGTAAACCTGTACTCATATGACTGGATGTCTAATCAATCATAGATGAGAAAAGTGAAGTCTTTGAGCCTCATGATTGTATTAGGGACTAATCCTTGTATTGATTGATCCTTTGCCTGAGCTTTCTTGTCTTTGAGCATCCTCGATTGGATACCAGATGGAGAAGTGACTGCTCTGGGAACTTGTCTTGACCTGATGAAAAATCCTGAAGATATGCCATCTCAGGGGGGTCAAAAATTAGGGTATGACAGATGCCCCTATTTAAGTTTCTTTTATCTGGAGGGAGAGAGATTGATATCTCGATCTCTCCTGCGTAAAAGAGACTTAAATATCAAAGAATGCCCGAATTTTGGGCGCTCCTGAGATGTTGTAACTGACATAGTCTTTGCATGACTTGATCCCGTTGTCGCGCTTGGCGGGGGATGAGGAGACAAACTCCTGCAGAAATATTTGATGTGGATTCTGGTGAATGGAGGGCAATGTTGGATGCGCAATCCATCTTTTTTAACTAAGTGTTGATACTTAGAAAAAGGTAAACAACCTCTTCTCGTTTCGGATGTCCATATCTCGAAACTGGTCTCGGTTGTGTTTGGACAATATCTCAGATAAAGAGAAAATTTCCAACGGTTTGTTTCCTTATCAAACTTCTCATCAGCACTTGGAGACGAGACGCCATTTGATGGTAAGTAAAGAGACTTCAAAGGTTTGTTTCCTCGTCAAACTTCTTATCAGCGCTTGGAGATAAAATGCCATTTGACGGTAGTAAAGAAACTTCAAAGGTTTGTTTCCTCGTCAAACTTCTTATCAGCGCTTGGAGATAAGATGCCATTTGACGGCTGTAAAGAAACTTCAAAGGTTTGTTTCCTCGTCAAACTTCTTATCAGCGCTTGGAGATAAGATGCCATTTGACGGTAGTAAAGAAACTTCAACATCTTCCCTTTTGACTTGACGTCTTTGAAAGAATGTCATATGGCCTCATGATCTTTTGAGGGGCTAATGACTTTGTTTGAAGGCGGACGAACTGTTTTCGGGGTGGAAACTGCCATTCGTCGACTGATGCCTGGGGAATCAACGAATTGTTTTCCTAAGAGGAAAACTGTCATTCATCGACTCTGTGGGGAGTTAAACATCCCAGAAACAGACAAACTGTTCGAAGAAACTGCCATTTGTCGATCTCTTGAGTATTTAACAGACAAACTGTCTTTTCTTGGGAAAAGACTGCCATTTGCCAATTGCTAGGGGAGCAAACTGTCTTCTACTGGGAGAGACTGCCATTTGTCGACCCTGTCATGAAAAAAAAGTGAGCAAACTGTCTTCTGCTGAAAGAGACTGCCATTTGCTGACTTTGTTGTGATAGAAAGTGAGCAAACTGTCTTCTGGTGAAAGAGACTGCCATTTGCTGACTCTGTTATGATAGAAAGTGAGCAAACTGTCTCCTGCTGAAAGAGACTGCCATTTGCTGACTCTGTTATGATAGAAAGTGAGCAAACTGTCTCCTGCTGAAAGAGACTGCCATTTGCTGACTTTGTTGGGGAATCTGAACTATCTTCTGGACGAAGACTATCATTCACTGACTCCGCTGGGGAATCATTTGTCGATCTGCTGGGAGATTCTGAATTTTTCTTTGACAAGAAGTGGCACCTCTTGACCCTGCTGGGGAAATACCAAACCTCTAGGTAATTCCAAAATGTGAAGCAGACTATCTTATCTGAAGAAGACTGTCGAATGTCGCTCTGCAGGAGATTCTCGGCTGAGGAATTCCAAAAGTGAACAAACTATTTCCTTGAGGGAGACAACCATTTGTTGACTTGCTTAGGGAGATCCTTGTGTATGAACTGTTGTCTCGGAGGAAAAAGTTTCTTTCGAACTTGCAGGGGAAACTCGAGTTCATGCCTCAATGACTCAGGCATTCACAGGATCAAAGCCTGATTCGACTATGCAGTTATGATGTAATGTATGCATGAATATTATGACAATGATAAAATGTAAAGTGAATGTGAATAGAATTGTCGCAGATGTAAAATCCTATGATGCGACTGAAATTCTTGTAGATCAGAAGATGTCCTCTTCTTGTAGTTCGAACTCTGTTTGGAATATCTGGCTATCAGTTGTCCGCTGTCCGAAATGAGTAATATGAATTGAAGTAAAGATCCGTCATCGGGAGATGTTCGCAAAGCGACCTCATGGGGAAGACTTGGTTCCCGGAGTCTCAACCGTTCTCGGAGCAACTGTTTGCATTCTTCCTATTGTTTGTAAACCTTAGAAAGAAATTTCACCTTTATTTTTGCAAGTAAATTCATTTTTATTTTATGAAAACATTTGTTTCAAGAAAATGACTGTTTAAAATTTAAAATGCATTTCAAGAAACTGAAAAAGACTAGATTGCAAAGGAAAGCACAAGGCTCAAATTATTATATATGGAATGGTAATCAGCCAAATGCTTGATTCCATGGAGTATTTACAAAGTTGGAAATTGGTAATTTTCGGGAAAAGGGCTACGATGAAACGTGACGACCGTTATCTCTCCCTTCCACTCCGAGTTGCGCTGTATTCGTGCTTCGTAGAAGATGACCTACTGCTGATGAACACTCCGCTATGGATTTTGAATGATCAAGTTTGTCCTGAACACAGTTACTTGCCATATATCCCTAACTTTTGCGTAAACTACCCCTTTCGGGTTTTAAGTCTACCGGGATTGATCATTTATTTTTTTATGTCTCTAATTTTTGCCTGAATCGCCCTTTCGGGTTTTCGATTCACCGAGACGCTCTTTTTTGCCTAAGCCGCTCTTTGCGAGTTTTCGACTTAGCGAGCTGTTCTTTTAATTATTTAGGCGAAGTATTTCTTGACTGCGTCGACGTTCACAGGACGGGTAAATTCTTCTCCATCCATAGTCGTGAGTATTAAGGCTCCTCCTGAGAAAGCTCTCTTGACCACGTAGGGGCCGTCATAATTGGGAGTCCATTTCCCTCTCGAATCTGTGAGAAAAGATTGAATCTTTTTGAGTACAAGGTCGCCTTCTTTGATTGTGCGAGGTCGAACCTTTTTGTCGAAAGCTTTCTTCATTCTTTGTTGATATAGCTGTCCGTGGCATAAAGCTGTCATGCGCTTTTCTTCGATTAAGTTTAATTCATCGAATCTGTTTTGACACCACTCGGCTTCTGTTAATTTTGCCTCCATCAAAACTCTCATTGATGGAATCTCGACCTCTATAGGTAGGACTGCCTCCATGCCATATACAAGGGAGAAAGGAGTTGCTCCAGTCGAAGTACGTACTGATGTACGGTAACTGTGAAGAGCATACGGGAGCATTTCATGCCAATCTTTGTAAGTGATGACCATCTTCTGAATGATTTTCTTGATGTTTTTGTTAGCTGCTTCTACAGCTCCATTCATCTTCGGTCTGTAAGGAGATGAGTTGTGATGTTCGATCTTGAATTCTTCACAAAGCTCCTTCATCATTTTGTTATTCAAATTTGACCCATTGTCAGTGATTATCTTGCTAGGAACGCCGTAGCGACAGATGATGTGATTCTTGATAAACCTGACGACAACTTGTCTTGTAACGTTTGCATATGAAGCTGCTTCAACCCATTTGGTGAAATAGTCTATGGCTACCAAGATGAAGCGATGTCCGTTGGACGCTTTTGGTTCGATCATTCCAATCATGTCGATTCCCCACATGGAGAAAGGCCAAGGGGAGGAGAGTATGTTGAGAAGAGATGGTGGCACATGAATTCTATTGGCGTAGATCTGGCATTTGTGACACCTCTTTGCGTACTGGAAGCAATCTGACTCCATCGTCAGCCAATAATATCCTGCTCTCAGTATTTTCCTTGTCATGGTATGTCCATTGGTGTGAGTACCAAAGGAACCTTCATGTATTTCTCTCATGAGTATTTCTGCTTCTTTCCTGTCAACGCATCTGAGCAGAACCATGTCGAAGTTTCTCTTGTACAGAACATCTTCATTCAAGAAGAATCTACAAGCTAACTTTCTCAAAGTCTTTCTATCTTTCTTTGATGCCCCAAGAGGGTACTCTTGCTTTTGAAGAAAGTTCTTGATATCATGATACCACGGTTTGTCGTCGATGATTGTTTCTACTGTGAACACATGAGCGGGCCTATCCAGGCGCATAACATCGATCCGAGGAATGTCATTCCAATGATTTATCCTAATCATGGAAGAGAGTGTGGCTAATGCATCAGCCAAATTGTTTTCTTCACGAGGAATGTGATGAAAATCTACCCTGTCGAAGAATGGTAACAATCTTCTTGCGTAGTCTTTGTAAGGGATTAGCCCTGGTTGGCGTGTTTCCCATTCTCCTTTGATTTGATTGATGACCAAAGCAGAATCTCCGTATACATCCAAGTGTTTGATTCTTAGATCCATGGCTTCTTCGAGACCCCTGATGCAAGCTTCATATTCGGCCTCGTTGTTTGTGCATTTGAAAGTTAATCTGGCAGTAAATGGAATATGGGTACCCTGAGGTGTAACAATGATTGCCCCAATTCCTCGTCCATAAGCATTGACAGCTCCGTCAAAGATTAAGCCCCACTGGGATCCTATCTCAGGTCCTTCGTCTGGTAGTGGCTCGTCGTAATCTTTCATCTTGAGGTACATGACGTCCTCGTCCGGAAAGTCGAAACTGGTTGATTCATGACCATTGAGTGGGTGGTGAGCCAGGTGCTCAGCTAGAATGCTTCCCTTCACGGCTTTCTGTGCGTGATACTCAATGTCATATTCTGATAACAACATCTGCCAACGGGCAATTCTCCCGGTTAAAGCAGGCTTCTCAAAGATGTACTTGATTGGATCCATATGAGAGATCAAACAAGTAGTATGTCGAATCATGTACTGGCGGAGACGCTTGGCAGCCCAGGCCAAAGCACAACACGTTTTCTCGAGCATGGAGTAGCGGGATTCACAGTCAGTGAATTTCTTGCTCAGGTAGTAAATGGCATGCTCTTTTCTCTTTGTCTCGTCTTGCTGTCCAAGGACACAACCCATGGAGTCTTCTAAGACGGTTAAGTACATTATCAAAGGTCTTCCTTCCACTGGAGGAGATAAGATGGGTGGTTCGAGCAGATATTCCTTAATGCTGTCGAACGCTTTCTGACAATCGTCTGTCCAGACGCAACTTTGATTTTTCCGTAGAAGTTTGAAAATAGGAGCGCAAGTTGCAGTCATGAGATATATGAATCTCGAGATGTAATTCAGACGTCCAAGAAATCCTCTAACTTGTTTCTCGGTTCTGGGCGAAGGCATTTCTTGAATTGCCTTGACTTTGTCTGGATCTACTTCAATTCCTCGTTTGCTGACAATGAAACCAAGGAGTTTTCCTGAATAGACACCAAAGGTGCACTTGTTGGGGTTCAGGCGAAGCTGAAACTTCCGTAAGCGTTGAAATAACTTTGTCAGATTCTGTATGTGATCTTCTTCATTTTCTGATTTGGCAATCATGTCGTCCACATAGACTTCCACTTCCTTATGCATCATGTCGTGGAAAAGCGTAGTCATAGCTCTTTGATAAGTTGCCCCTGCGTTCTTTAGTCCAAAAGGCATAACACGGTAGCAGAACGTGCCCCAGGGGGTGATGAAAGCTGTTTTCTCCATGTCTTCAGGTGCCATTTTGATTTGGTTGTATCCTGAAAATCCGTCCATGAACGAGAAAACTTTGGATTTTGCTGTACTGTCTACCAACATATCAATATGTGGTAAAGGAAAATCATCCTTAGGGCTAGCTTTGTTCAAATCTCTGTAGTCGACGCACATGCGGACTTTTCCGTCTTTCTTAGGAACGGGAACAATGTTAGCTAACCACTGAGGGTATTCTGAAGTGACGAGGAAACCTGCGTTGATCTGCTTTTGAACTTCCTCTTTGATTTTCATGGCCATCTCCGGATGAGTTCTTCTCAATTTTTGCTTGACCGGAGGGCATTCTGCTTTTAATGGCAAGTGATGCTCCACTATACTGGTATCCAACCCTGGCATATCTTGATAAGACCAAGCGAAGACATCTGAGAATTCTTTGAGCAGCTGTATCAAACTCTCTCTGATCTCTGAACTGAGCGAAGCTCCAATCTTAACCTCTTTTCTGTTTCCATCGGAACTAAGGTTAATGATCTCTAGAGGCTCATTGTATGGCTGAATGGCCTCTTCTTTTTGTTGAAGTAATCGTGAAATTTCCTTTGATATTTCTTCGTCTTCTTCTTCCTCTGCCTCGAATACAGGAAACTCAAAGCTTGGAGAAGTCATACGGTCGTACGTTTCAACGGGGTATTTTATGATTAATCTGCATATGTGTGATAAGTTTTATTTAGACAACGAGGGAAGACTCGGTGTATGCAGTTAATGGAATTTTTGATGTTTTTTAAGGGTGTTTTTAGGATTACCAATTTCCGAAAAAAGAAAAGGGAAAACTAAACGAAGGAACAGAATGACATTTTTATTTATGGACAGTCATTTCTTGAAACAAAGACCCTCTAAAACAAAACTCTATTGCTTTGGGCGAAGCAAAGAGGGACATTTAACTAAGAAATAGTAAAATGCAAAGCCCTATGAAACATCTCTTCACCCTGGGCTATGGTGAGAGGACAAAATAACGGTGAAAGTTCCTACTTAGGAGTGCGAACAATAGTTGAAACTTCAACAGCTGTCCAGTAGTGGCGAACCCCATTGTGCACTAAGTAATCTGGAACCTTAGGCTTAAGCTGGCCTGTGGTAGGTCTTGATTTACCAACCACTGTCTTTGCAACACTCAGACGATCTTCTTCTACTTCAGCAGACTGAGCGGTGTGAGCATACCCATTTCCAAGTGGAGTATGTCGGTTTTTCTTTTGAGGAAACTTCCAATCTTCTGAATGGAGAGACTCGTTGTCAGAGACACTTTCGAGATCGTCCTCTTCTGTGTTTTGGTCTTGCTCTTCTCCCAAGATGGCATTGACTAGATATGTGAACTCTAGATCCTTAGCCTCGGAAGGTGACTTGGGGATATAATCCTCAATGATGATTTCACCAGTCGATGATGATGAATAGCAAGGGTTATACATCTCTTTTGGCTAAGAGAGGTACTCATAATCAATGTTCCATCCAGTTGGAACAATATCTTCAAGAGAGATTCTTGAACTTTCAGGAGCGGAGTATTTCACCATGTAGTCGAATTTTCCGCTTGGTTCTCCTAATGTATCCCAAGTCTCTTCGGGGATAGGAGGAACTTCTTCTGATGAACCATGACTTCTGGTGGTGAAGCTGTCAGTAACTTCATCACTGCTTGGTTGAGTCTTAATTTCAGATCCTTTAGTCGGATAACAGCAAGGTGGATCAGACTCTGGTAGGGAGATGTATCCTGCTTTGTTAAGATAGGATAACCACTCCTCTTCATCGGTGTTTTCCGTACCGATGGTATTGACTGTTTGTTGAACAGGTTGAAGAAAACCTCCACTGCAGAAAGTTTCTTGAATGGGAAGAACTACCTCAATTCCTGGAATAGCTTTTGATGATGTTGGAAAGAATCCAATTCCCGTTCTGTTCTTGTTGTTGGTAGGAATATTAATGTGCCCCCAACCACTGGTAGTGCCATCCTTTATAACTTGGATTGCATCTTTGTATGAAGAGATAGACGCTGCTTTCTCCTTTCCTTTGTCTAAGGAAAGTGTCATACCCTAATTTTTGACCCCCCCTGAGATGACATATCTTCAGGATTTTCATCAGGGCAAGACAAGTACCCAGAGCAGTCATTTCTCCATCTGGTACCTAATCGAGGATGCTCAAAGACAAGAAAGCTCAGGCAAAGGATCAATCAATACAAAGATTAGTCTCTAATACAATCATAGGGCCCAAGAACTTCATTTTTTCTCACCTATGATTGATTAGACATCCAGTCATCTGAGTACAGGTTTACTCAGGTCACCAGACTAGGGTTTTGAGCCTATCAAGGACTGAAATCAGGGATCACATTTGGGAAACCCTAAAAAACCTCAGAGGGTCATTCAAAGACATCAATCATCTTCAAATAACTCATATGACAAGATCTACTAGACATCACACTTCAATTCAAAGTCTACAGTCATTATTTTCACATGGTCGACAAATTAGGGTTTTGACCTAATTCACCAAGATAGTTGACTTTTGATCAGGGCATGAATCCAAAACTCAAGACATGATTCAAGGATCTCTACTACCTCCATATAATCCATTTATATCATCCATTTGGGGAGAAGATCCTATTTCTACACAAAAGCCCAAAAATTCACTTTGTCAGGAAAAAGTCAACTGTGAAGGATCATCATTGACTTTTAAGGTTTTTGGTCAAAAAATGACTTTCAAAGATCAATATCCTCAATATATGGATGTCAAAGTCATTTGGCCAAAGAAATTCAAAGAAATTCATCAAGGAGCGAAAAGTCGGGAATTAGGGTTTTTGAAGGCATGGTGAGATCTCAAAATTTCACCTACACAACTCAAAAAACTTCCAACATGAAAGTTGTAGATCTTGCCAAATAAAACAACATCTTACAAGGGAACTTTTTTCAAAAGATCAACCATTTATGAAGTTTTGGAAATTTTGAAGTTTAGGTCATTAACACTTAGATATTTTTCTAAGTGTTTTAACCTAGTTTTCTTCCAACTTTGGCCTCATTTTTCACAAATTTCCCAAAGGATTCTGAAGAAGACATAAACTAATGATTTAAAGTAGATGTTTAGGACTTTCCAAATTGTGTTCAACCTTCTCAAAATTCAATTTGAGCTAAGAGTTATGCTTGTTCAAAGTTGGCCTCATGAAGTGAAATTATAGGTCATGCATCATTTTGGAACTTTGAAGTTTTGTGCACATGACCTCAATTATGGATGCTACACGACCCATAACACATCTGAAAACATGCCATGCATTCATTTTCACCATGCCATGATAATTGAAGAAGATTCCTAAAACAAGAACATGTGATTATGTAATGATTACATTTGAGAATTTATGGCAAATTGATGAATCACCCAAGGAATCTTCTCACCAACCAATTAGAGCTCACTTTGCATCTGAATTGTCCCCTAAGATCAGATAGAATCAATGGATAGGGGAGGTGGCTCGAAAATGCAATGATCACATTTGGATATTCTTTGAAATTTCTTCATGGCTAAGAAACCAAACTTACTTCACTAAGCAAGCTCACTCTCCCAATCAGTACTGAGACATTTGCCTATAAATAGAGGCCTCATTCTCATTCAAAAAACACACCAAAGCAACCATATTACTTGCTTTCTCTTTCTCTTCTCTTGTTCATTGTTTTTCAAAGTTCTTTGGCAAGAAGAATCGATTTCTTTAAACCAGAGCTTATCTTTGGGAAGTGAGCATTCTAACATCTCAAGGGAGGTCATTTGAGGTGATCCAAGCACCTGGATCACTTCTGTAGGTGGAGGAACACCATTGTTGCTCTCACTTTGGAGCATCTGCAGTTGGAGGTCCATGGAGTGATTCAGAAGGTTTCAAGGCAAGCCAATCATCCAGGCACACTCCTCAGGTCATAGTGAAGCTAACCAGATGGCTGCAGCTCATCTGTAACTCGAGAATCAACACCCTCCATGTTCACTTGAAGCTGAAATCGAGGGAGGTCCATAGAACAATTCAGGAGGTTTGAGGTCATTACAAGCATTCAGTTAGCATCACTGAGCCACAAGGAAGCTTTTGGGATCATTCATACAAGCCCAGTTGCTCTCTATCATCCTCACGATCTCCATTTTCAGAGGTAAGTTTCTGAACTCCCTCTCTTTAATTTAAGTACTCTTTGTGAAATAGCTCGATTCTATCTTGTTCAGCATCATCAGAGGATTGAAAACCCTCTATCATCATCCATTTATCTTTCAGTATAGTCATTTAATTTAATTTTGAAATTTTAGGGTTCTTCACGATTTCTGGTAAATTAGTTAGATGTAGTTAATGATAGTTCATGTTAGTTACATATTTAGAATCGTGAGTGAATTTAGAGCAAGTTTCACGTTTACATCGTTGCAAATGGTTGAGAAACGAGTAAGTTCAGAAATTCAAAAATGGAGAGCTTGAGGTTGAAGACGAAGATGGTGGTGGCGCGCAAAAATTTGAATTCTCAGGGGAGAGTTTATTTTATTTTGAATGGTGTGTGTTTTATTAACGACTGAACAACTTGCCCTAGTGGCCACACATGCGCTCTTAGTCTCCTCATGCCCAAGGTATGGGGTTCGAATCCCCCTCGCCCCAGACTTTTTGCTTCATTTATTTTTTCAATGTTTTGCCACTTGTTTGAAAATATAATAAGTTGGATGTGCATCTTAAACAAACTGCACGCGTAGCCCAGATGGTGGGTGTTTTGGCCAATGACTTGGAGGGCGTGAGTTCAACCCCTCTAGGTGACAAAACCATTTTTTTATCACTTTTCACACTAAATTTCTTCACAACTTCACACAATTAATTCACCTATCAAAATAAATCATTTTCACTTCATTTTTCATACACCTATTGTTTAATATATCTATTTTGTGAATAGTCAAAAAAATCATAAAAATATTATTTATTTCTTGAATTTTAATTAGGTTTAAAATAGTATGTTTTTAAGTGTTTTCTTAAATACTTTAAATATATATTATCACTTTATTTTAACCTAATCACTTTGTAAATAATTTTATGATAAAACCCTAATTGTTTAGGTCTTAATTAAGTAAAAATCTTTATTTTTACTTTAATTAAGTTGACTTTTGTCAATTCTCAAAACTGTTTTCAATCTCTGATTAAATCAAATGATTAAGGTTTTCAAACAACAAAACCTTATATCATTTCAAATCATTTCCAACTGTTTTTATCACCAGTACTGCAAAGTACTGGGCCTCTAATAGAGTGTAAGTCCCAAAAACCTTCTCTTCTTAGCTTGTTTTCAAAACTGTATTTTCAAAATCTTCTTTCTGTTTTCAAAACATTCTTCTGGTATTTGAAGGGCATTATTCCCGGTGAAACTCTTCAGATACCTATGTGACCTTTGTCCATCTTCACTTCTTCTGTTTTCAAAAAACCATTAACTGTTTATCATATACATTCAACTGTTATCAACAAAACAACAAAAATACTGTTGAGGCTCTGTACATACTTCTTCAAAGGCCTCCACTCCATCCAGGTAAGGCTTTACAAGCTTTCAATTTACAGTCTTTGTTTAAATTACTGTCAAATATAAACTGTACATATATTTGTTTAGAACTACGTTTGAGTGTAAACCCTAGGACAGTTAAACTATATATATATATTATAGGAATATGACCTAGGATTGAGAATGTCTTCCCGGTGAAGGCTCTTTCCTAATTAGAGATCTGTAGTTCAAACCCCCAAGATGAATTATTCCCGGTGAAACATCTTGGCAAAAACCTTAGAATCCAAATAATAGGACACATCCACCCAAAGAGGAATTATTCCCGGTGAAACCTCTTACCCATTTGCTTAGAGCCAAAATAAGTTCAAAACTACATAGCTTTCTCTTGTGCTATAACAAGGACCCTCGATTAGCCTCCTCTTGGGCTTTGTACAAGGACCCACAGGCTTCTTAAAAGCATTTCCAGCTTCCTCTTGAGCTTGTATACAAGGACCCATCAGGTTTCTTATAAACATAGGAACAGGTCTTTAGTCACCTTTTAGCCTACCCTGGTGAGTTTCTTCCGATTTAAACCAGACTTAAAACAAGCTAAGTTTGTCTCAATTTTACAGTGAGCACACATTTTGGAATGAGAGACATGGACAGTCTCTGTCACCCTTATCTTCATCAATCTTCCTTAGCAGAGTCTAGGATCTATGTTTATTTTCTCCTCAGCATTGAGTCAGCCTTCATCTTGGGCTTTAAATAAGAAGTCTCCATTAGATAATCTTTCTGCCATTCATTTTAATCAAAATCCCTGGAAAGGGTTAGCTTCCACACATTCTTTCATTTTAATCAAATTCCCTGGAAAGGGTTAGCCTCCAAAGTCAATTAAAATCAATCCATCATTTCAACAAAATCCCTGGAAAGGGTTAGCCTCCAAAACATTCTTTTATTCTTTCAAAACCCCTGGAAAGGGTTAGCCTCCAAAGTCAATTAATAAATAATTTCATTCTCTTAGGAGATAATTTCCCCAAAAGAGTCAAAACCCCTGGAAAGGGTCAGCCTCCAAAAAACATGATAAAAGTCAGTCTTTTAACAGACAAATTCACCAGCTGAGTCAAAATCCCTGGAAAGGGTTAGCTTCCAAAGAAAAACAGTCTTTCAATAAATAAAACCTCCTCAGTAGAGTCAAAACCAACAAAAACAGTTAGCCTCAACCTTGGGCTTCATACAAGGCACCCAAACAATAAAACTCCCCTGTCAAGAGTCTGCCTCAACCTTGGGCATTGTACAAGGCAGATAATAGAGTCTCCCCAGTGAGTTCTTTATCACTCAGTAGCCACAACCTTGGGCTTTGTACAAGGCAGATAAACCATATTTTCATGTGTCAAAGATTCCTAACACATAGGATCTTTTCCCTATAAAGTCATCCATACTCAGTTTATTTAAGAGTCCGCCACAACCTTGGGCTTTGTACAAGGAAGAAAATAATGTTTTCCCTAGCAACAGTTAGCCACAACCTTGGGCTTTGTACAAGGCACATAAATAGAGTCTCCCTAAGTAGAGTCAGCCTCAATTCTGGGCTTTGTACAGAACACTAAAATACCCTGTAATTAATCCTCAATGGAGTCATCTCCCAGAGTCAATAACAATTAATTAATCAATCAAAAAGCCTCAAGCTTGGGCCTCATACAAGCCAGCTAAAGTCAAATCTTTTATACAGTAGATAGACATAGCTTATCTCTATAGAGAGATATTTTTACTACTCTACCACATTCAAACAAACAAACATTTCAATTTCAATTTCAATCAAAGTCTCCCATTTAGGACTCTGAAAGACATGCTCTGGCACATCCCCAGACTTGTACACTTTCCCTAATTTGGACGAGCATCTTTCTTTCATTTAAGAGGCATCTGACTGGCATACTTGCACACACACAAGTAAGGTCCCCCTCTTGAATGAAATGAATTCAGTTATTCTGTCACTCTTTCAAAATGTTTGTGGTAGAATAGTACAAATACCTCTCTGTAGAGATGATTTCATGTCTCTTTACTGTAAACAGAGATTTAATCCCAAGCTTCCACCTTGAGCTTCAAGCAAGGCACCAAAAAAAAAACAATTATTTTCCCTAGTTAGTTCCCCGAACTACATTAAGCTCTGACTTCCACTAGGGATATGTAGGCATGAGGTTCACAAGGAATCTCAGCGAGCTAATAAAATACCAAAAAATAGTCAGTCTGTCTATCTGTCTGTCTTTCTTTAATCAATTCAATTCTCTCTCCTAACACAAAGGAGAAACTTTCCCAATCATTAGCAATAAACACAAACACAAATGACACAGAGAAGGTTCCTGTAGAGTACTACAGATATGTAGGGTGTTCAAACACTTCCCTATGTATAACCGACCCCCCGGACTCCAGAATTTCTAGTCTAGGTGAAATCCCCACACTTAGCAAACTCCTAGGGTTTAGTTGAGATCTTTTTTCCCCTTTCCTACTGGTAGGACAAATAAGAAAGTTCGTGTGATATCGTAGGAAGAACTGAAATAAAATTCATCCCACCACGGGCGCATTCTCCTTCCAAATTTCGCGTGAAGGGTCTAGCGTGCCGTCCTCCCAAGTGAAACGGGGAGGTAAAGAAAACGACACCACAGAAAAATGGCGACTCTGCTGGGGATATAAGTGTTAAAAACCTTGGTTTTTCATCCAAACCAATGGTTGACCTGTTGCTGGTCCAGCCCCAATGAGGAATTAGGGATGCCAAATTCCCCCTCAAACAAGAGAGGTCCTGCCTAACCTCTGTGTCATATCATGTGTTTGTTGCATATATATTTGTTTATTTTGTTTATTCTGTATCGGGAAAGGGCTTGATTCCCCCTTGTGGTGAGAAATCCTATACCCGGATTTGAGTGCAACATAAGATAGGATGGAGGATGTCTTCCCGGTGAAGGCCCTCTAATCTTGGTTTCCAAGTCTACTCTTGGGATTTGCCTGGCTGGTTGTGATTAACTGCGCCAATGCATTCCGAGACTGATTTGTACCAGGAGGACCTAGAAACACGTTAACCCCACTTAAAGCCTTTTTTTAGGACGTAGAGCGGTGATTACGGAAGTAATTGTCACGCAGATACTACACTCAGAGAAAACTCTCTTATGGATACCAATCAACGTATCTTTAAGGTTGAGCAAAAACTCTGAGACCCCTAGAACCCGTTCTACAGGTACAAAAATCCTTAACCTTAGTTTACCATTGGGGCGGGGATTGCGTTTGGACTTCATGACCACTATACCCTTCAACGCCATGTTTGTTTAAAACTTTTGTGTGTGCATTCATGCATTCATGCATCATTCATTAATAAACAACTAAAAACAAAAAGAGTCTTTTTTGAGTCGTTTTTCAAGGAAACTAAATAACGAACGTTTTGAACTTCATAGAAAGAGAGAAACGGAGAAAGGACTTAAGGATCTATACCATGGATTACGGAAGAAAGAGAGCTAGGAAATACACCTTCAAGATTCCCCAGGTCGAGGAACTGGGAAAGCTCGGAAAACTGGTGGTCAACCCCCAGGTTTTCAAGGAGAAGTATGGAAAACTTCTGCCTTTACTCAATACCAACATGGTGGATGGGATCCTTCCCACCTTGGTACAGTTTTACGATCCAACGTATCACTGCTTCACATTTCCAGATTATCAGCTCATGCCTACGTTAGAGGAGTACTCTCGTCTGATTGGAATACCCGTGTACGCGCAAGATCCGTACTCCGGTTTGGAAAAGAATCCTGACGATGTTATCATTGCTGCAACTACTCCTTTGAACGTAGTCGACATCAGAACTTGTCGCGGGCGAAAAATCGTTTTTGTTCCTCTTTTTTTTTTTTGTGGATGAGACACCTGATGCCTTCTTTGGGCTCGAGTGCTCAAAAAAATGATTTTTCTTTTGTACCGACCAAACTTTTTATTATTTCCAAAGGAGGAAAAGGAAAAAAGCTGCAATAACCTAAAAGTGGGGGGAGAGATCTTTGGGTAAGAGGGTTGGTTATACGAAGGGAAGGTATTAGCACCCAACGTATCTATAGTACTCTATAGGTTTCTTTGTTTTGTTTATTCCATTCTTGTTGTGGTGGAGGTTCTTGTGAGAAAGAGGTGGGACCTAAGGTGTTTGTTTGATTATGCTCGCAAAGATCATCGCGATCCTCTGCATACATATCCCCTAGAGGGAATCAGAGCATCTGTAGCTCGGGGTCTACGGGTGCTAAGGTTTGAATGGTTTTTTTGTTTTGTTTTGCTCGCCAAGGATCGACCTTGTGCCTACGTATTCTCAAAGGGATGTTGAGAAAGTCAGAGCAATCGTAGTTCCCACTTATGCTAGTGGAAGCAAAGAAAAATAGACAAATGTCGTCTAAATGCTAGATGTATCTAATCTATATCATCACATACATCTGTTTGTTTTTGTTTAAAAATCTTTTCATTATAAGCCCGGGGCCATGCCACTTAGGGTGCTTAGAATGATAAAGATGTTTTTGTTTGTTTAACCAGCCTTGTGGCAAAAGTTTCAATGAAGTCAGCCTTGTGACAAAAACTTTGATTAATCAGCCAGCCTTGTGGCAAAAGTTTCAATGAAGTCAGCCTTGTGACAAAAACTTTGATTAATCATCCAGTACGGTGGTAAAACAATTTGATTGATTGATTAGCCAGCCTTGTGGCAAAAAAGTTTGATTGATTGATTGATTGATTGTTTGTGATGATATATAAGAGATACTCCTAGCATAGAGATGAAAAATGTCTAATCTCCTAGGGTATTTGTTTTGGATATTGGGGATGCTTATAAGAAGCCCGTGGGTCCTTGTACGAAGCCCAAGAGGAGGCTATCCGAGGGTCCTTGCATTGTAAGCCCAAGAGGAGGCTATGGGAGGGACAATCCAGGGTCCTTGCATTGTAAGCCCAAGAGGAGGCTATGGGAGGGACACTCGTTTGTACAAAGCCCAAGGGGAGGCGTGGTATAGTTGGTTTGAGCTCTTAGAGCGATTTCACCGGGAAACCATACTCTATGTCCTAACCTAAACTAGTGGAGATTCTTTGCACGAAGCCCAATAGGAGGCTATGGGGAACCTAGTGTTGTACTAAGTTGAACAAGCACACATATCACACATATGAACAAACATGAACAAGTATGAACAAATATGAACAAACATGAACAATTACCAAAGTGTATGTATATAATGGAGTTTATGAAGGAAATATACCTGTAGGCATGATCCATTTGTATACACAGGGCTCGGGACTCACACTCGGGGAGAGGTCCATTTGAGTTTTTTCAAAGCTATGTAAACAGGTATTCACAAAGGGGCTCGGGACTTATACCTACATGGAGGCCCATGGTATATTTTTGGGAAGATTTAAAGAAACCTTCGTTTTTGGTTTGTTATTAAAGTTAAAAATCAAACTGATCGAGATATGTACAAAAGGAGTACAATGAAATACCTAATTTCATGTACTGGAATGGGTATGTACAAAAGGGGCTTGGGACTTATACCTACGTGGAGGCCCGTGTTTTATTTTCAAAACATGGTTGACTGTTTATTTACAGACACGTTGTTTTAAAAAAAACGGTTTGAAGATTTGTTTTGAAAGAGTTTTCTGTACAAAGAAAAACTGTATAAAGAAAAGGAAAGGGACTTATACTCTCTAATATTCGAGAGGCCCATGTTTTATTTTCATAAAACATGGTGGATGGTTTAAAAAAAAGAGTTGAGAGATTTGTTTGTAAAAAAAACTGTTTGGAAGTTTATTTGGAAAAAGTTTTCTGTTAAAACAAAAACTGTACAAAGAAAGACGAAAGGGACTTATACTCTCTAATATTCGAGAGGCCCCACATCGTTTTGAAAATCAATTGATCAATTAAAAAGATTTAATCAATAGTTCCCTTTGAAAATCAAAAGAAATGGTTTACCGTTTTTGAAAAGAATCGTGATCGCTCGTTTTTAAACAATTTGAATTTTGGAAGAAATCAATTTAATCAAGATAAACAAGAAGATTGTCTTCAATTAACACTTAGATGATTAGGGTTTGCTCAAAAAATATTTACAAGTGATTAAGTTTGAAAAATCAAGTGAAAAAACAATATTTAAAAGTATTAAAATTACTTAAAAACAAGTCATTTTAAAACCAATTAAAAATGTATCAAATAAATATTTTTTGATGATTTTTTTTAACATTGTCAAAATATGTATATTAAATAAAGAGTGTAAAAAAAAATGAAGTGAAAATAATGAATTTTGATTGGTTAAATGAGTGGTTAAAGTTTGTTAAAAAATGAAAGAAAATAGGTTGCAAAAAAAAATGGTTTTGTCTCCAATAGGGCTTGAACCCACGCCCTCTCTCTCACATGCCAAAACCTGGACCAACTGAGCCACGCTTGTGGCTTGTTAAACATACGCTTCCAGTTCAATATATTTTAAAACAACAATTTGAATTTTCTGAACCAAAAAAACGCGCCAAGAACACAACCCTAACTGATTTTCAAAATTCTTCAAAACTGTGTTGTTTTGATCAATCAAAGGGTCCATCTCACTCGGTTTTTCACGAGGAACATGATGGTGGTCTTATAATTCATTTATTTTTACTCTAAAGGGGTCAATCTTGTGATGAACACGAAGAACCCTAAAACTGAAATTCAATGTGAAATCGTGTATGATCATGATATGATGCAATTGATTGAGGGTTAATGATCCTCATAGGTGCAGAAACAAGATGGTATGCTCATATTTCATTTATGATGCATGTATGATAGAGTTTGAAGTTCATGAGCACTTACCTCAAAAACGGCCAAACTGGAAATTGAAATCGTGCCTGGAGGTGTTACAGATGTTGTTTCTTGATCTGGACAGCATCAATGGACCCTATGGAACATGTTTGAATGCTTGGAACAGTTTGAATTCACTTGAGCAAGGCCATGGAACCTGAACTGCAGTTGCTTGGAGTGAGAATCGAATCTGATGATGGAGGTGTTTCAGATCATGGATAATGGTTGGAACAGTTCATATGAAGTATATGGAGTGTGTTTGGATGGTTAGATTGGACAGATATGGCCTGGTATGAGAATTGATATGTTAAGGCTCATTTTATGCAAATATGGTGGTTGAAGAGTGATTCTGAGATTTAGGGTGATTTGGGGTGTATGGATGGATCAAACACATCATATTTGATGTTTATGAGATGTTAGAACCATCACTTTGGCCATAACTCAAAGGGTTTGGAGGTTGAGTTTTCTACCTCTTTGAAAACTATGAAACTTGCAATTCAAGAAAGAAGAGAGAAAACCTATAATTGTGAGGTTTTGGTGTGTTTTTGAATGGAGTTTGGACCTCTATTTATAGGCCAAGGATTCTGAACTCCAAGCTTTTGCAAGTTGATCAAGAATGATGATTTGGCTTAAGAGATAAAATGGAATCTTTTACATTAAATGCAAATGGTGTGACTAAACCATGGTTAAATTCCAAGCTTCCTATCCTCTTCCATTCTGATCTTTAAATCAGAAAATATCTTCAATCATTGCATCTATGCATCATTATTTGGATCATTTGGCAATTTGGTTCAAAACTTTGGCAAAATGACTTGAAATTTCAAGTGAAAAGTTCACTAATGGCAAAATTCAAAACCATAGCTACACTCCATATTTTTTCATGCTCTTGGACATTTTGGAAAGCTCATATTACATACTTCAAAACCCTAGTTGGAAGTTTCTTCAAGATCCTTAAGGAAGGGGGTGAAAAAGATCCATGAACTTTGAGAAAAATGAAGTTTTAAGTGAAACTTTCAAAAAGTACCAACTTTGAAGCACCATATCTCTTAAATGGTTGATCTTATGGAAAAAATTTATATGTGTCAAAGTTGTTTATTGGATCAAAATCTACAACTTTCATGTTGGAAGTTTTTTTCAGTTTGTAGGTGAAATTTTGAGAAATTCCCTTTCAAAGTTTGGAAAAAACCATGAAAAACACTTAGAAAAATTTTCTAAGTATGAAAGTCAAACTTTGACTTTTTGATTCTTGATTGATTTTCTTGATTTTTCTTGATCAAATGACTTCATATATCATATATTGATGATTCAAAACTTCAAAAGTCATGGTTGACCAAAATTCCCCAAAAGTCAATGGTGATCTTGTACAGTTGACTTTTTCAGACGAATCGCGTTTCTGGAGATTTCAAATGAAACAGGCTATCCTCATCAAATGAATGGTATGAATGGATCACATTGAGGCATTAGAGGATATTGAGCCATGGTTTGAGTTGTGGCACTATGTCCTGATTAAAAAGTCAGTTGTTCAGTGAATTAGGTCAAAAAACCCTAATTGTCGACCTGATGAAATTGATGACTGTAGGTCTTGAATTGAGATGCAATTTCCATTGTATATTGTCATAGGGATTATTTGAAGATGATTGAAACCTTTGATTGACTTCCTGGGGATTTTTATGGTTTCCCAAATGTGATCCCTGATTTCAGTCCCTGATAGTTCAAAACCCTGATCTGAGGATTTGTCTGATCAATCTTTGTGTAGGAGATGTTCTGAGCCAATGGATTAGGTCAAAGTGATGCACTTGGGGTCTTGAGATCATGTCCCAAGTCATTAGGTCAAATTCTGAGCAAAAGTCATGAGTATGCTATCTTCAGTCAAAACCCTAATTCAGTCGATTCAAAGCTGTTGAGCTTGTTGAATTGAATCTCTGAGGACCAAATGTTGATTGTTGATGAAGATGATTCCTTTGAGATGAAGGGAAGACAAAATCCTAATTGATTGTTACTTGTACTGATGAGTGATTTCCTGATTAAATCCTGCTGAGTCACAAGTAACAAACACAAGCTATGCAATTTGTTAGAGATGCAAATGATGCATATGCATATGATATGAGGTGGTATCTTAGGTCAAAAATTGGGGTATGACAGAACTCATATGGTGAGTAGAGGAGGAATTCAAGGATTGCCCTCCAAATTCCTGTTTGATCAAGCTCGGTACTTCGTCAGCATCCAAGATATGAGCGCATTTGAGGAAGTCTTGGCTTTGCTTATCTACGGATTGTTTTTGTTCCCTAACATTAACGATTTCGTCGACATCAACGCAATTAAGATCTTCTTAATTGGAAATCCAGTTCCAACCTTGCTTGCGGATGCTTATCACTCTGTGCATTCAAGAAACCTGCAGCGAGGAGGATTAATCACATGCTGCATACCGTTGTTATACGAATGGTTCGTTTCACACCTGCCAAAGTCTAGCACTTTCTGGAATATGAGGGATGGCCTTTACTGGTCACAGAAAATCATGTCTCTCACTCATACAGACATTGAGTGGTGTAGTCCTGACAACGACGAAACCAAGATCATCTTCAGTTGCGGAAGTTTCCCCAACGTACCCCTTATTGGAACTAAGGGAGGGATCAGTTATAACCCAGCTTTAGCCCGTCGTCAATACGGCTATCCCATGAAAAACATTCCAAGTAATATTCAATTGGAGGGTCTGTTCTTTAAGAACATTGACGATCATGGCAACATGCTGAAGAAGGAAATCGTCCAAGCCTGGCGTCTTGTTCACAGCAAAGGGAGAAGATTGTTAGGAAAACATCTTTGCATCTCCCTGGATCCTTACCTTCAATGGGTACGCGTCAGAGCATTCAAGCTCAGGATGCCATATCAACATCAAGAACCTATTCCCCTAAGGGAACCAATTTACCTTTTCTCCACCAATGTTGAAAAACTGCAAGCGGCATTAAACAAGGTATGCCAAGAAAGGAATGCTTGGAGGAACAAGTATCGAATCGTCAACACAGAAAACGTTGAGATTCATAACATCCTAAGAAGGAAGGATGAGTTACTTGAAGTGCTTGATCGACAAGTGACACAAACGTCACTTTCTCATCATATCCCTCCTGCTTCCTGGATCATCGATCAGCTCACGTCAGAGAACGCTCAGCTCAAGAAACAGAAGAAGATGTTAGAATGTGAAGTCGGCTCTTCGTCAAAGTTTTAGAGTCCTTTCTCTCAGTTTCTCTGTATTTCCTTTTTCAAAGTGTGTAAAAACGGCGTTTTCGCTTAATTAATAAAAGTTTGATGTTTCATGACGTAATTATGGTGTTTCCTTGAAAAATATTAACTTAATTGCATATCATACATCACTTTAGTCGTACGCACTGACACGAGAATTGTCGCGGATCTAATAGTCACTTTCCTTTCTCCAGAAAGAGAGGAGGAGAAGGAGGTGAACCAAGACTTTCAAGCTGTCTCATCCATACAACACTCGTTCAAGTCGCAAGAAAAGAATGGAAGACTTTGAGCAAGAGAATGAAGAACTCAGGGAAGAGATTAATACTCTCAAAGGTACTGTTGAAAGACTCAATAGTATGGTAGAAGCCCTGGTAGTTGCGCAGAATCGACCAACGCCAGAAGAACCACAAAGGACTGTGGTTTCCGAGATTGTTTCTACTCCTATTCCTCAGTATACCATGCCGCCTGATCGACCTTGGGGCATGCCGTATAACTTTACTCCAGAAGGTTACATACCTCCAGCTTCTGAAGCTCCAAAAGTCACCATGGATATGCGTCCACCGGAGGGTTACAAACCTCTGGAAATTGAAGTTCCAAGAGCAACGGCAATGGGTTTCGCACAACAAAATGCTGAGATTCCAAGATCTGCTGTCATGGCTTCTCCACAGCCTATTATGCATACTTTTCCCCCGCATGGCGGACAAGTATATCATCACGCTCCCAGTGAGGACGCTGGCGTGTATGAAAGATTGGACGAGTTCCAAGAACAGTTTCTGCAAATGCAGAAGGAACTCAAGACTCTCCGAGGACAAGATCTATTTGGAAAGAATGCTGCAGACCTCTGTCTGGTTCCAAACGTTAAAATTCCTCACAAATTCAAAGTACCAGATTTCGAGAAGTACAAAGGGAATTCATGCCCGTAAAGTCATCTTGTGATGTACGCTCGAAGAATGTCAACTCAGACTGATAATCAACAATTGCTCATTCATTATTTTCAAGACAGCCTGACTGGTGCTGCACTCAAATGGTACATGAACTTGGACAGTTCAGAGATTCGTACTTTTCGAGACCTCGGAGAGGCCTTCGTCAAACAGTATAAGTACAATCTGGATATGGCTCCCGACAGAGATCAACTCCGGGCCATGACTCAAAAGGATAGAGAAAGCTTCAAGGAATACGCTCAGAGATGGCGTGAAGTTGCTGCTCAAATTTGTCCACCACTTGAAGAGAAAGAAATGACAAAAATCTATCTCAAAACTTTGAGTCCATTTTACTACGGACGAATGGTTGCAAGTGCACCAAGTGATTTTACTGAGATGGTAAACATGGGTGTACGTTTAGAAGAAGCAGTTCGGGAAGGACGCTTGAACAAAGAACCAGAATCTTCTGTTGGTCCAAGGAAGTATGGAAGTTCTTTCCAGAAGAAAAAGGATCAAGATGTTAGCAATGTCTTGCACAAAATCAAGAAGAAATTCCAACCTCAAGTTGCAACAATAACTCCGGTTGTTAACTCAGCGCCAGCTTATCAACCTCAGGTCTCGCAACAACAAACTCAACAAAGGTCGCAGCAACCTCAGCAGCAGGTTCGACCTCCAAATTACAACAACCGGGCTCCAAGGTATCCTGCCTTTGACCCCGTACCAATGCCGTATGCAGAATTGTTTCCAACATTACTGGCAAAAGGACTCATTCAGACAAGGAGTCCTCCAAATCCTACAAATAGTTCCTCACCATGGTATAAGGCTGACCAATCTTGTCCCTATCATCAGGGGGCACCAGGTCACAATATTGAGAACTGTTTCCCTTTCAAGATTGACGTCCAACGATTAGTGAAGAGCGGAATGCTATCCTTCAAAGATACTAATCCAAACGTCCAAGCAAATCCTTTGCCGCAGCATAAAGAAGCTTCAGTAAATCTGATAGACCAACACCCCAATGTCATTCAAATCTACGACATTCGTCAGATAGGGGAAAATCTTGTTAAGATGCACGCTAAACAAGCTGGGTACGGTCATGTACCACCTCACAACTACTTCACATGTGAAATTTGTCCAAAGAATAATCAAGGATGTGCCGTAGTTCAAGCTGCATTACAAGAACAAATGGACTTAGGATGGATTCAACATATCCGAGTCAGAACTGAACATGACGTCAACATGGTTCAAGGATGTCCAGGAGAATACAAAATCTACAAAGTTGAAGACCTTGAAGGATCGGTAGTCAGGTTCCACAAAACTTTAAATGGACTTGCCTACTTTGGAACAGATTTCCACGCTTACAGTAGATGCAGAATTTGTCGAAGAAATTCACGAGGATGTTTGCGTGTTCGCAACGACATTCAGAAATTGATGGATGATAATACCATTACTGTTCTTGCCAACAGAGAAGATGATGAAGTCTTTACCGTATCTCCTCAAATTAATCAAGTTGAACCTATGCAAGTTAAGTATGATAGCAGGAAGACAGCAGTTGCTCCACTAGCCATCTACTTACCAGGTCCTGTACCGTATGAGTCCAGCAAGGCTATACCATACAAGTACAATGCTACATACATTGAAAATGTTAAAGAAATACCATTACCATCTGTTGTCAACATTGCTGATGTTAGTCGAGTCACCAGAAGTGGACGAGTCTTCAACAGAACAACAGAAAATGTAGAGAAACCTTCGGAGGAAGTACCACATAGGCAAGACAATCATCCAACCAATGTTGTTCAAGCGAAAGAAAATGATGAGATCTTGAAGTTAATCCAGAGGAGTGAATACAACATTGTAGATCAATTACTACATACTCCGTCTAGGATATCTGTTCTCTCCCTGCTATTGAGTTCTGAAGCTCATAGGGAAGCTCTACAGAAAGTTTTGGAACAAGCTTTTGTAGAACCTAGCGTCACAATAAGCCAATTCAACAACATCGTTGCCAACATCTCCGCGGGAACTAACCTTAGTTTCAGTGACGAAGATCTTCCTGAAGAAGGAGTAGACCACAATCTTCCACTTCACATCTCAGTTGGCTGCATGGGTGATACACTCACAGGAGTCCTAATAGACAATGGATCCTCTCTCTACCTCATGCCGAAATCAACATTGTCAAGATTATCTTTCGAAGATTACCCTCTAAGAAAAAGTCATGTCATCGTCAAAAGCATTTGATGGATCAAGGAAGTCAGTTTTTGGAGAAGTGGATCTTCCCATAACTATTGGACCTCAGACGTTCAAAATCACTTTCCAAGTTATGGATATTCCAGCATAATACAGTTGTTTGCTAGGTCGCCCGTGGATTCATGAGGCTGGGGCAATTACTTCAACACTTCATCAGAAACTGAAGTTCATAAGAAATGACAAATTGGTAACCGTATGTGGAGAACGAGCTCTGATCGTCAGCAACCTGTCATCATTCTCCGACATAGAACCAAAAGAAGTTGTTGGAACTAAATTCCAAGCACTTTCCTTGGATAAGGGGAAAGGAAAGGAGAAAGCAGCGGTCCATTTCTTCATACAGAGATGCAATCCAAGTTGTAAAGGATGGCACTACCAGTGGTTGGGGGGCATATTAATATTCCTACCAACAACAAGAACAGAACAGGAGTTGGATTCTTTCCAACATCATCAAAGAGCTATTCCAGGGATTGAGGTAGTTCTCCCAATTCAAGAAACTTTCTGCAGTGGAGGTTTTCTTCAACCTGTTCAACAAACAGTCAATACCATCGGTACGGAAAACACCGATGAAGAGGAATGGTTATCCTATCTTAACAAAGCAGGATACATCTCCCTATCAGAGTCTGAACCACCTTGCTGTTATCCGACTAAAGGATCTGAAAGTAAGACTCAACCAAGCAGTGATGAAGTTACTAACAGCTTCACCACCAGAAGTCATGGTTCATCAGAAGAAGTTCCTCCTATCCCCGAAGAGACTTGGGATACATTAGGAGAACCAAGCGGAAAATTCGACTACATGGTGAAATACTCCGCTCCTGAAAGTTCAAGAATCTCTCTTGAAGATATTGTTCCAACTGGATGGAACATTGATTATGAGTACCTCTCTCAGCCAAAAGAGATGTATAACCCTTGCTATTCATCATCATCGACTGGTGAAATCATCATTGAGGATTATATCCCCAAGTCACCTTCCGAGGCTACGGATCTAGAGTTCACATATCTAGTCAATGCCATCTTGGGAGAAGAGCAAGACCAAAATACAGAAGAGGACGATCTCGAAAGTGTCTCCGACAACGAGTCTCTCCATTCAGAAGATTGGAAGTTTCCTCAAAAGAAAAACCGACATACTCCACTTGGAAATGGGTATGCTCACACCGCTCAGTCTGCTGAAGTAGAAGAAGATCGTCTGAGTGTTGCAAAGACAGTGGTTGGTAAATCAAGACCTACCACAGGCCAGCTTAAGCCTAAGGTTCCAGATTACTTAGTGCACAATGGGGTTCGCCACTACTGGACAGCTGTTGAAGTTTCAACTGTTGTTCGCACTCCTAAGTAGGAACTTTCACCGTTATTTTGTCCTCTCACCATAGCCCAGGGTGAAGAGATGTTTCATAGGGCTTTGCATTTTACTATTTCTTAGGAAAATGTCCCTCTTTGCTTCGCCCAAAGCAATAGAGTTTTGTTTTATAGGGTCTTTGTTTCAAGAAATGACTGTCAATAAATAAAAATGTCATTCTGTTCCTTCGTTTAGTTTTTCCTTTTCTCTTTTTCGGAAATTGGTAATCCTAAAAAACACCCTTAAAAAACATCAAATATTCCATTAACTGCATACACCGAGTCTTCCCTCGTTGTCTAAATAAAACTTATCACACATATGCAGATTAATCATAAAATACCCCGTTGAAACGTGCGACCGTATGACTTCTCCAAGCTTTGAGTTTCCTGTATTCGAGGCAGAGGAAGAAGAAGACGAAGAAATATCAAAGGAAATTTCACGATTACTTCAACAAAAGGAAGAGGCCATTCAGCCATACAATGAGCCTCTAGAGATCATTAACCTTGGTTCCGATGGAAACAGAAAAGAGGTTAAGATTGGAGCTTCGCTCAGTTCAGAGATCAGAGAGAGTTTGATACAGCTGCTCAAAGAATTCTCAGATGTCTTCGCTTGGTCTTATCAAGATATGCCAGGGTTGGATACCAGTATAGTGGAGCATCACTTGCCATTAAAAGCAGAATGCCCTCCGGTCAAGCAAAAATTAAGAAGAACTCATCCGGAGATGGCCATGAAAATCAAAGAGGAAGTTCAAAAGCAGATCAACGCAGGTTTCCTCGTCACTTCAGAATACCCTCAGTGGTTAGCTAACATTGTTCCCGTTCCTAAGAAAGACGGAAAAGTCCGCATGTGCGTCGACTACAGAGATTTGAACAAAGCTAGCCCTAAGGATGATTTTCCTTTACCACATATTGATATGTTGGTAGACAGTACAGCAAAATCCAAAGTTTTCTCGTTCATGGACGGATTTTCAGGATACAACCAAATCAAAATGGCACCTGAAGACATGGAAAAAACAGCTTTCATCACCCCCTGGGGCACGTTCTGCTATCGTGTTATGCCTTTTGGACTAAAGAACGCAGGGGCAACTTATCAAAGAGCCATGACTACGCTTTTCCACGACATGATGCATAAGGAAGTGGAAGTCTATGTGGACGACATGATTGCCAAATCAGAAAATGAAGAAGATCACATACAGAATCTGACAAAGTTATTTCAACGCTTACGGAAGTTTCAGCTTCGCCTGAACCCCAACAAGTGCACCTTTGGTGTCTACTCAGGAAAACTCCTTGGTTTCATTGTCAGCAAACGAGGAATTGAAGTAGATCCAGACAAAGTCAAGGCAATTCAAGAAATGCCTTCGCCCAGAACCGAGAAACAAGTTAGAGGATTTCTTGGACGTCTGAATTACATCTCGAGATTCATATATCTCATGACTGCAACTTGCGCTCCTATTTTCAAACTTCTACGGAAAAATCAAAGTTGCGTCTGGACAGACGATTGTCAGAAAGCGTTCGACAGCATTAAGGAATATCTGCTCGAACCACCCATCTTATCTCCTCCAGTGGAAGGAAGACCTTTGATAATGTACTTAACCGTCTTAGAAGATTCCATGGGTTGTGTCCTTGGACAGCAAGACGAGACAAAGAGAAAAGAGCATGCCATTTACTACCTGAGCAAGAAATTCACTGACTGTGAATCCCGCTACTCCATGCTCGAGAAGACGTGTTGTGCTTTGGCCTGGGCTGCCAAGCGTCTCCGCCAGTACATGATTCGACATACTACTTGTTTGATCTCTCATATGGATCCAATCAAGTACATCTTTGAGAAGCCTGCCTTAACCGGGAGAATTGCCCGTTGGCAGATGTTGTTATCAGAATATGACATTGAGTATCACGCACAGAAAGCCGTGAAAGGAAGCATTCTAGCTGAGCACCTGGCTCACCACCCACTCAATGGTCATGAATCAACCAGTTTCGACTTTCCGGACGAGGACGTCATGTACCTCAAGATGAAAGATTACGACGAGCCACTACCAGACGAAGGACCTGAGATAGGATCCCAGTGGGGCTTAATCTTTGACGGAGCTGTCAATGCTTATGGACGAGGAATTGGGGCAATCATTGTTACACCTCAGGGTACCCATATTCCATTTACTGCCAGATTAACTTTCAAATGCACAAACAATGAGGCCGAATATGAAGCTTGCATCATGGGTCTCGAAGAAGCCATGGATCTAAGAATCAAACACTTGGATGTATACGGAGATTCTGCTTTGGTCATCAATCAAATCAAAGGAGAATGGGAAACACGCCAACCAGGGCTAATTCCTTACAAAGACTACGCAAGAAGATTGTTACCATTCTTCGACAGGGTAGATTTTCATCACATTCCTCGTGAAGAAAACAATTTGGCTGATGCATTAGCCACACTCTCTTCCATGATTAGGATAAATCATTGGAATGACATTCCTCGGATCGATGTTATGCGCCTGGATAGGCCCGCTCATGTGTTCACAGTAGAAGCAATCATCGACGACAAACCGTGGTATCACGACATCAAGAACTTTCTTCAAAAGCAAGAGTACCCTCTTGGGGCATCAAAGAAAGATAGAAAGACTTTGAGAAAGTTAGCTTGTAGATTCTTCTTGAATGAAGATGTTCTGTACAAGAGAAACTTCGACATGGTTCTGCTCAGATGCGTTGACAGAAAAGAAGCAGAAATACTCATGAGAGAAATACATGAAGGTTCCTTTGGTACTCACACCAATGGACATACCATGACAAGGAAAATACTGAGAGCAGGATATTATTGGCTGACGATGGAGTCAGATTGCTACCAGTACGCAAAGAGGTGTCACAAATGCCAGATCTACGCCGATAGAATTCATGTGCCACCATCTCTTCTCAACATACTCTCTTCCCCTTGGCCTTTCTCCATGTGGGGAATCGACATGATTGGAATGATCGAGCCAAAAGCGTCCAACGGACATCGCTTCATCTTGGTAGCTATAGACTATTTCACCAAATGGGTTGAAGCAGCTTCATATGCAAACGTTACAAGACAAGTTGTCGTCAGGTTTATCAAGAATCACATCATCTGTCGCTACGGCATTCCTAGCAAGATAATCACTGACAATGGGTCAAATTTGAATAACAAAATGATGAAGGAGCTTTGTGAAGAATTCAAGATCGAACATCACAACTCATCTCCTTACAGACCAAAGATGAATGGAGCTGTAGAAGCAGCTAACAAAAACATCAAGAAAATCATTCAGAAGATGGTCATCACTTACAAAGATTGGCATGAAATGCTCCCGTATGCTCTTCATGGTTACCGTACATCAGTACGTACTTCGACTGGAGCAACTCCTTTCTCCCTTGTATATGGCATGGAGGCAGTCCTACCTATAGAGGTTGAGATTCCATCAATGAGAGTCTTGATGGAGGCAAAATTAACAGAAGCCGAGTGGTGTCAAAGCAGATTCGATGAATTGAACTTAATCGAAGAAAAGCGCATGACAGCTTTATGCCACGGTCAGCTATATCAACAAAGAATGAAGAAAGCTTTCGACAAAAAGGTTCGACCTCGCACAATCAAAGAAGGCGACCTTGTACTCAAAAAGATTCAATCTTTTCTCACAGATTCGAGAGGGAAATGGACTCCCAATTATGACGGCCCCTACGTGGTCAAGAGAGCTTTCTCAGGAGGAGCCTTAATACTCACGACTATGGATGGAGAAGAATTCACCCGTCCTGTGAACGTCGACGCAGTCAAGAAATACTTCGCCTAAATAATCAAAAGAACAGCTCGCTAAGTTGAAAACTCGCAAAGAGCGACTTAGGCAAAAAAGAGCGTCTCGGTGAATCGAAAACCCGAAAGGGCGATTCAGGCAAAAGTTAGAGACATAAAAAAAAAAAATAAATAATCAATCCCGGTAAACTTAAAACCCGAAAGGGGTAGTTTACGCAAAAGTTAGGGATATATGGCAAGTAACTGTGTTCAGGACAAACTTGATCATTCAAAATCCATAGCGGAGTGTTCATCAGCAGTAGGTCATCTTCTACGAAGCACGAATACAGCGCAACTTGGAGTGGAAGGGAAAGATAACGGTCGTCACGTTTCATCGTAGCCCTTTTCCCGAAAATTACCAATTTCCAACTTTGTAAATACTCCATGGAATCAAGCATTTGGCTGATTACCATTCCATATATAATAATTTGAGCCTTGTGCTTTTCCTTTGCAATCTAGTCTTATTCAGTTTCTTGAAATGCATTTTAAGTTTAAACAGTCATTTTCTTGAAACAAATGTTTTCATAAAATAAAAATGAATTTACTTGCAAAAATAAAGGTGAAATTTCTTTCTAAGGTTTACAAACAATAGGAAGAATGCAAACAGTTGCTCCGAGAACGGTTGAGACTCCGGGAACCAAGATTTCCCCATGAGGTCGCTTTGCGAACATCTCCCGATGACGGATCTTTACTTCAAATCATATTACTCACTTCGGACAGCGGACAACTGATAACCAGATATTCCCAACAGAGTTCGAACTACAAGAAGAGGACATCTTCTGATCTACAAGAATTTCAAGTCGCAGTCATAGGATTTTACATCCGCGACAATTCTATTCACATTCACTTTACATTTTATAATTGTCATAATATTCATGCATACATTACATCACATAATTGCATAGTCAAATTAGGCTTTTGATCATGTGAATGCCTAAGTCATTGAGGGCATGAACTCGAGTTTCCCCTGCAAGTTCCTGGAGAAACTTTTTCCTTCGAAGACAACAGTTCATACACAAGGATCTCCCCAAGCAAGTCAACAAATGGTAGTCTCCCTCAAGGAGATAGTTTGTTCACTTTTGGAGATCCTCAGCCGAGATTCTCCCACAGAGCGACACTCGACAGTCTTCTTCGGATAAGATAATCTATTTCGCATTCCCCAGAGGGTCGATGAGCAGTTCTCTTCTCCAAATAGGGTGGATTCCCCGACATAATTGACAAATGGATTTTTTTTTTCCTCCTAAGAGAAAAAAAAACAGTTTGGTATTTCCCCAGCAAGGTCAAGAGATGCCACTTTTTCATCAAAGAAAATAATTCAGAATCTCCCAGCAGATCGACAAATGATTCCCCAGCGGAGTCAGCGATAGTCTTCATCCAGAGGATAGTTCATAATCCCCGGCAGAAGTCAGCAAATGGCAGTCTCTTTCAGCAGAAGACAGTTTGCTCACTTTCTTTCACAACAAAGTCAGACAAATGGCAGTCTCTCCCAGTAGAAGACAGTTTGCTTTGTTATCCCAACAAAGTCAGCAAATGGCAGTCTCTTTCAGCAGAAGACAGTTTGCTCACTTTCTATCATAACAAAGTCAGCAAATGGCAGTCTCTTTCAGCAGAAGACAGTTTGCTCACTTTCTTTCATCTCGACAAATGGCAGCAGTAGAAGAATTGGCAAATGGCAGTCTTTTCCCAAGAAAAGACAGTTTGTCTGTTAAATACTCAAGAGATCGACAAATGGCAGTTTCTTCAAACAGTTTGTCTGTTTCTGGGATGTTTAACTCCCCACAGAGTCGATGAATGGCAGTTTTCCTCTTAGGAAAACAGTTTGTTGATTCCCCAGGCATCAGTCGACGAATGGCAGTTTTCACCCCGAAAACAGTTCGTCCGCCTTCAAACAAAGTCATTAGCCCCTCAAAAGATCATGGGCCCATATGACAATCTTTCAAAGACGTCAAGTCAAAAGGGAAGATGGTGAAGTTTCTTTACTACCGTCAAATGGCATCTTATCTCCAAGCGCTGATAAGAAGTTTGATGAGGAAACAAACCTTTGAAGTTTCT